>NC_091282.1:966911341-966988841 GCF_032444005.1 Ranitomeya imitator
GTACCATCAGTGCATCTCATCTGTATCTAGAGGTAGTGTATCTCGTGAATCTCAGCCATACGTACCGTCAGTGCATCTCATCTGTATCTATAGGTAGTGTATCTCGTGAATCTCAGCCGTATATACCGTCAGTGCATCTCATCTGTATCTATAGGTAGTGTATCTCGTGAATCTCAGCCGTATATACCGTCGGTGCATCTCATCTGCATCTATAGGTCGTGTATCTCGTGAATCTCGGCCATACGTACCGTCGGTGCATCTCATCTGTATCTAGAGGTAGCATATCTCGTGAATCTCAGCCGTACGTACCGTCGGTGCATCTCATCTGTATCTAGAGGTAGTGTATCTCGTGAATCTCAGCCATACGTACCGTCAGTGCATCTCATCTGTATCTAGAGGTCGTGTATCTCGTGAATCTCAGCCGTACGTACCGTCAATGCATCTCATCTGTATCTAGAGGTCGTGTATCTCGTGAATCTCAGCCGTACGTACCGTCAGCGCATCTCATCTGTATCTAGAGGTCGTGTATCTCGTGAATCTCAGCCGTACGTACCGTCGGTGCATCTCATCTGTATCTAGAGGTCGTGTATCTCGTGAATCTCAGCCATACGTACCGTCGGTGCATCTCATCTGTATCTAGAGGTAGTGTATCTCATGAATCTCAGCTATACATACCGTCGGTGCATCTCATCTGTATCTAGAGGTAGTGTATCTCGTGAATCTCAGCCGTACCGTCAGTGCATCTCATCTGTATCTATAGGTAGTGTATCTCGTGAATCTCAGCCGTACCGTCAGTGCATCTCATCTGTATCTATAGGTAGTGTATCTCGTGAATCTCAGCCGTACCATCAGTGCATCTCATCTGTATCTAGAGGTAGTGTATCTCGTGAATCTCAGCCATATGTACCGTCAGTGCATCTCACCTGTATCTAGAGGTAGTGTATCTTGTAAATCTCAGCCATATGTACCGTCAGTGCATCTCACCTGTATCTATAGGTCGTGTATCTCGTGAATCTCGGCCATACGTACCGTCGGTGCATCTCATCTGTATCTATAGGTAGTGTATCTCGTGAATCTCAGCCGTACGTACCGTCGGTGCATCTCATCTGTATCTAGAGGTAGTGTATCTCGTGAATCTCAGCCGTACGTACCGTCGGTGCATCTCATCTGTATCTATAGGTAGTGTATCTCGTGAATCTCAGCCGTACCATCAGTGCATCTCATCTGTATCTAGAGGTAGTGTATCTCGTGAATCTCAGCCGTACGTTCCATCGGTGCATCTCATCTGTATCTATAGGTAGTGTATCTCGTGAATCTCAGCCGTACGTACCGTTGGTGCATCTCACCTGTATCTAGAGGTAGTGTATCTTGTGAATCTCAGCCATACGTACCGTCGGTGCATCTCATCTGTATCTATAGGTAGTGTATCTCGTGAATCTCAGCCGTACCATCAGTGCATCTCATCTGTATCTAGAGGTAGTGTATCTCGTGAATCTCAGCCATACGTACCGTCAGTGCATCTCATCTGTATCTATAGGTAGCATATCTCGTGAATCTCAGCCGTACGTACCGTTGGTGCATCTTACCTGTATCTAGAGGTAGTGTATCTTGTGAATCTCAGCCATACGTACCGTCGGTGCATCTCATCTGTATCTATAGGTAGTGTATCTCGTGAATCTCAGCCGTACCATCAGTGCATCTCATCTGTATCTAGAGGTAGTGTATCTCGTGAATCTCAGCCATACGTACCGTCAGTGCATCTCATCTGTATCTATAGGTAGTGTATCTCGTGAATCTCAGCCGTATATACCGTCAGTGCATCTCATCTGTATCTATAGGTAGTGTATCTCGTGAATCTCAGCCGTATATACCGTCGGTGCATCTCATCTGCATCTATAGGTCGTGTATCTCGTGAATCTCGGCCATACGTACCGTCGGTGCATCTCATCTGTATCTAGAGGTAGCATATCTCGTGAATCTCAGCCGTACGTACCGTCGGTGCATCTCATCTGTATCTAGAGGTAGTGTATCTCGTGAATCTCAGCCATGCGTACCGTCAGTGCATCTCATCTGTATCTACAGGTCGTGTTTCTCGTGAATCTCAGCCGTACGTACCGTCAATGCATCTCATCTGTATCTAGAGGTCGTGTATCTCGTGAATCTCAGCCGTACGTACCGTCAGCGCATCTCATCTGTATCTAGAGGTCGTGTATCTCGTGAATCTCAGCCGTACGTACCGTCGGTGCATCTCATCTGTATCTAGAGGTCGTGTATCTCGTGAATCTCAGCCGTACGTACCGTCGGTGCATCTCATCTGTATCTAGAGGTCGTGTATCTCGTGAATCTCAGCCATACGTACCGTCGGTGCATCTCATCTGTATCTAGAGGTAGTGTATCTCGTGAATCTCAGCCATACGTACCGTCGGTGCATCTCATCTGTATCTAGAGGTAGTGTATCTCGTGAATCTCAGCCATACGTACCGTCGGTGCATCTCATCTGTATCTAGAGGTAGTGTATCTCGTGAATCTCAGCCATACGTACCGTCGGTGCATCTCATCTGTATCTAGAGGTCGTGTATCTCGTGAATCTCAGCCGTACGTACCGTCGGTGCATCTCATCTGTATCTATAGGTCGTGTATCTCGTGAATCTCGGCCATACGTACCGTCGGTGCATCTCATCTGTATCTAGAGGTAGCATATCTCGTGAATCTCAGCCGTACGTACCGTCGGTGCATCTCATCTGTATCTAGAGGTAGTGTATCTCGTGAATCTCAGCCATACGTACCGTCAGTGCATCTCATCTGTATCTACAGGTCGTGTATCTCGTGAATCTCAGCCGTACGTACCGTCAATGCATCTCATCTGTATCTAGAGGTCGTGTATTTCGTGAATCTCAGCCGTACGTACCGTCAGCGCATCTCATCTGTATCTAGAGGTCGTGTATCTCGTGAATCTCAGCCGTACGTACCGTCGGTGCATCTCATCTGTATCTAGAGGTAGTGTATCTCATGAATCTCAGCCATACGTACCGTCGGTGCATCTCATCTGTATCTAGAGGTCGTGTATCTCGTGAATCTCAGCCGTACGTACCGTCGGTGCATCTCATCTGTATCTAGAGGTCGTGTATCTCGTGAATCTCAGCCATACGTACCGTCGGTGCATCTCATCTGTATCTAGAGGTAGTGTATCTCATGAATCTCAGCCATACGTACCGTCGGTGTATCTCATCTGTATCTATAGGTAGTGTATCTCGTGAATCTCAGCCGTACCGTCAGTGCATCTCATCTGTATCTAGAGGTAGTGTATCTCGTGAATCTCAGCCATACGTACCGTCGGTGCATCTCTTCTGTATCTAGAGGTCGTGTATCTCGTGAATCTCAGCCATACATACCGTCGGTGCATCTCATCTGTATCTAGAGGTCGTGTATCTCGTGAATCTCAGCCATACGTACCGTCGGTGCATCTCATCTGTATCTAGAGGTCGTGTATCTCATGAATCTCAGCCGTACGTACCGTCGGTGCATCTCATCTGTATCTAGAGGTAGCATATCTCGTGAATCTTAGCCATACGTACCGTCGGTGCTTCTCATCTGTATCTAGAGGTAGTGTATCTCATGAATCTCAGCCATACGTACCGTCGGTGCATCTCATCTGTATCTAGAGGTCGTGTATCTCGTGAATCTCTGCCATACGTACCGTCGGTGCATCTCATCTGTATCTATAGGTAGTGTATCTCATGAATCTCAGCCATACGTACCGTCTGTGCTTCTCATCTGTATCTAGAGGTAGTGTATCTCATGAATCTCAGCCATACGTACCGTCGGTGCATCTCATCTGTATCTAGAGGTAGTGTATCTCGTGAATCTCAGCCATACGTACCGTCGGTGCATCTCATCTGTATCTAGAGGTAGTGTATCTCGTGAATCTCAGCCATACGTACCGTCGGTGCATCTCATCTGTATCTAGAGGTAGTGTATCTCGTGAATCTCAGCCGTACGTACCGTCGGTGCATCTCATCTGTATCTAGAGGTAGTGTATCTCGTGAATCTCAGCCATACGTACCGTCGGTGCATCTCATCTGTATCTATAGGTAGTGTATCTCGTGAATCTCAGCCATACGTACCGTCGGTGCATCTCATCTGTATCTAGAGGTAGTGTATCTCATGAATCTCAGCCATACGTACCGTCGGTGCATCTCATCTGTATCTAGAGGTAGTGTATCTCGTGAATCTCAGCCATACGTACCGTCGGTGCATCTCATCTGTATCTATAGGTAGTGTATCTCGTGAATCTCAGCCATACGTACCGTCGGTGCATCTCATCTGTATCTAGAGGTAGTGTATCTCATGAATCTCAGCCATACGTACCGTTGGTGCATCTCATCTGTATCTAGAGGTAGTGTATCTCGTGAATCTCAGCCATACGTACCGTCGGTGCATCTCATCTGTATCTATAGGTAGTGTATCTCGTGAATCTCAGCCATACATACCGTCGGCGCATCTCATCTGTATCTAGAGGTAGTGTATCTCGTGAATCTCAGCCATACGTACCGTCGGTGCATCTCATCTGTATCTAGAGGTAGTGTATCTCGTGAATCTCAGCCATACGTACCGTCGGTGCATCTCATCTGTATCTAGAGGTAGTGTATCTCGTGAATCTCAGCCATACGTACCGTCGGTGCATCTCATCTGTATCTAGAGGTAGTGTATCTCATGAATCTCAGCCATACGTACCGTCGGTGCATCTCATCTGTATCTAGAGGTAGTGTATCTCATGAATCTCAGCCATACGTACCGTCGGTGCATCTCATCTGTATCTAGAGGTAGTGTATCTCATGAATCTCAGCCATACGTACCGTCGGTGCATCTCATCTGTATCTAGAGGTAGTGTATCTCATGAATCTCAGCCATACGTACCGTCGGTGCATCTCATCTGTATCTAGAGGTCGTGTATCTCGTGAATCTCAGCCGTACGTACCGTCGGTGCATCTCATCTGTATCTAGAGGTCGTGTATCTCGTGAATCTCAGCCATACGTACCGTCGGTGCATCTCATCTGTATCTAGAGGTAGTGTATCTCGTGAATCTCAGCCATACGTACCGTCGGTGCATCTCATCTGTATCTAGAGGTAGTGTATCTCGTGAATCTCAGCCATACGTACCGTCGGTGCATCTCATCTGTATCTAGAGGTAGTGTATCTCGTGAATCTCAGCCATACGTACCGTTGGTGCATCTCATCTGTATCTAGAGGTAGTGTATCTCGTGAATCTCAGCCATACGTACCGTCGGTGCATCTCATCTGTATCTATAGGTAGTGTATCTCGTGAATCTCAGCCATACATACCGTCGGTGCATCTCATCTGTATCTAGAGGTAGTGTATCTCGTGAATCTCAGCCATACGTACCGTCGGTGCATCTCATCTGTATCTAGAGGTAGTGTATCTCGTGAATCTCAGCCATACGTACCGTCGGTGCATCTCATCTGTATCTAGAGGTAGTGTATCTCGTGAATCTCAGCCATACGTACCGTCGGTGCATCTCATCTGTATCTAGAGGTAGTGTATCTCATGAATCTCAGCCATACGTACCGTCGGTGCATCTCATCTGTATCTAGAGGTAGTGTATCTCATGAATCTCAGCCATACGTACCGTCGGTGCATCTCATCTGTATCTAGAGGTAGTGTATCTCATGAATCTCAGCCATACGTACCGTCGGTGCATCTCATCTGTATCTAGAGGTAGTGTATCTCATGAATCTCAGCCATACGTACCGTCGGTGCATCTCATCTGTATCTAGAGGTCGTGTATCTCGTGAATCTCAGCCGTACGTACCGTCGGTGCATCTCATCTGTATCTAGAGGTCGTGTATCTCGTGAATCTCAGCCATACGTACCGTCGGTGCATCTCATCTGTATCTAGAGGTAGTGTATCTCATGAATCTCAGCCATACGTACCGTCGGTGTATCTCATCTGTATCTATAGGTAGTGTATCTCGTGAATCTCAGCCGTACCGTCAGTGCATCTCATCTGTATCTAGAGGTAGTGTATCTCGTGAATCTCAGCCATACGTACCGTCGGTGCATCTCTTCTGTATCTAGAGGTCGTGTATCTCGTGAATCTCAGCCATACGTACCGTCGGTGCATCTCATCTGTATCTAGAGGTCGTGTATCTCATGAATCTCAGCCATACGTACCGTCGGTGCATCTCATCTGTATCTAGAGGTCGTGTATCTCGTGAATCTCAGCCATACGTACCGTCGGTGCATCTCATCTGTATCTAGAGGTCGTGTATCTCGTGAATCTCAGCCATACGTACCGTCGGTGCATCTCATCTGTATCTAGAGGTCGTGTATCTCATGAATCTCAGCCATACGTACCGTCGGTGCATCTCATCTGTATCTAGAGGTCGTGTATCTCGTGAATCTCAGCCATACGTACCGTCGGTGCATCTCATCTGTATCTAGAGGTCGTGTATCTCATGAATCTCAGCCGTACGTACCGTCGGTGCATCTCATCTGTTTGTCCCTGTATAGCGCTGTATATAAAGTATCCGCTGAGGGGCCGAGCGCACCTGACCGGTAGTGAGGACAGCGGTTCAGTGAGGATTTCATTAATATTACAGATATTCAGAAAATCAGGATCCAAAATGACTTCAAACAAAAGCTTAGTCCTGGACGCTGTGACAAGCGTGCTGACATATAAGCACATTTTTACTCATGATCTCCAACTAATGAGTGTATGAGTGTCCGTGCTCCTCAGCATGATCAGAAGAGTCCTGAAACTAGTGAGCAGATCAGCCATTGGAGTTCTCCCATCCCCCTATGCCGGCATGTGCTGCTGTTTGGCCACTGGAGGGCGCTGTCATCCTCTCAGAGCTGGGCTGGGAGGCTCAGAAGACGGAGCACATCTAACCTACATAACCCTGAGACGTTCTTCCTGGGTCCTCATTAGTAGCAGCAGGGCGGTAGGCGCAGGTAGCTGGCGGGGGATGATCTGCGTCTCCTGTGAGCCCCCAGGCTTGCCCATCTCTGGTGGGAGTTGGTTGCCCTGGCTACTTGCCCCAGCAGCTGTGTTTGGTGTCAGGAGCTCCTGCCGTTATTGATGTGTCTCCCAAACACAAGTGACGCTAAGGAGAGGTGACTCTTCCTCCATTGTACGGGTGCTAAGGAGCGGAGGGCGGTGACCGTGCTGCGAGGCCAGAGGTGGAGAGGTGGCGGCGGAGAGGGGGTCCAGGAGGAGAACGGTCCTGGTGTCCGCGGGGGTCCGGGCAGGTTCCGAGCGGTCCTGCGCTCTCGTCCCTTCCGCCGTTTCTCGTGTGTGTTTGTGCGCTGCTGCGCGTCTCCCAGCACCCCGACCCTGCACCACCCGAGGAGGAAACCGGGGGGACGAGGCGGCGGCGGTATGGCTGCAACCACCTGCACCAGGTTCACTGACGAGTACCAACTCTTCGAGGAGCTCGGGAAGTAAGTGCCTCTGACTTCACCTTACTGTGCACCTGTGTGTACTGTGCATGGGCAGATGGTGTATCTCATCTGTGGTACCAGAACTGTATCTCATCTGTAAAGGCATCCACACACTTGTATACCATTACTGGATATCTGCGGACTCCTCATTCCCAGTCATTCTGTGTGTGCATCCTTACAAAGCTATAGATACACTGTATCTCCCCTGCATACATACAGTCTCATGTATACATTGTTCTATACTGTGTCCTTTCCACTATATTATGTTCTCGTGTCACATACTTGTACATGACATGCCCGTGTCTCCCCCGTACATGACATGCCCGTGTCTCCCCCGTACATGACATGCCCGTGTCTCCCCCGTACATGACATGCCCGTGTCTCCCCCGTACATGACATGCCCGTGTCTCCCCCGTACATGACATGCCCGTGTCTCCCCCGTACATGACATGCCCGTGTCTCCCCCGTACATGACATGCCCGTGTCTCCCCCGTACATGACATGCCCGTGTCTCCCCCGTACATGACATGCCCGTGTCTCCCCCGTACATGACATGCCCGTGTCTCCCCCGTACATGACATGCCCGTGTCTCCCCCGTACATGACATGCCCGTGTCTCCCCCGTACATGACATGCCCGTGTCTCCCCCGTACATGACATGCCCGTGTCTCCCCCGTACATGACATGCCCGTGTCTCCCCCGTACATGACATGCCCGTGTCTCCCCCGTACATGACATGCCCGTGTCTCCCCCGTACATGACATGCCCGTGTCTCCCCCGTACATGACATGCCCGTGTCTCCCCCGTACATGACATGCCCGTGTCTCCCCCGTACATGACATGCCCGTGTCTCCCCCGTACATGACATGCCCGTGTCTCCCCCGTACATGACATGCCCGTGTCTCCCCCGTACATGACATGCCCGTGTCTCCCCCGTACATGACATGCCCGTGTCTCCCCCGTACATGACATGCCCGTGTCTCCCCCGTACATGACATGCCCGTGTCTCCCCCGTACATGACATGCCCGTGTCTCCCCCGTACATGACATGCCCGTGTCTCCCCCGTACATGACATGCCCGTGTCTCCCCCGTACATGACATGCCCGTGTCTCCCCCGTACATGACATGCCCGTGTCTCCCCCGTACATGACACGCCCGTGTCTCCCCCGTACATGACACGCCCGTGTCTCCCCCGTACATGACACGCCCGTGTCTCCCCCGTACATGACACGCCCGTGTCTCCCCCGTACATGACACGCCCGTGTCTCCCCCGTACATGACACGCCCGTGTCTCCCCCGTACATGACACGCCCGTGTCTCCCCCGTACATGACACGCCCGTGTCTCCCCCGTACATGACACGCCCGTGTCTCCCCCGTACATGACACGCCCGTGTCTCCCCCGTACATGACACGCCCGTGTCTCCCCCGTACATGACACGCCCGTGTCTCCCCCGTACATGACACGCCCGTGTCTCCCCCGTACATGACACGCCCGTGTCTCCCCCGTACATGACATGCCCGTGTCTCCCCCGTACATGACATGCCCGTGTCTCCCCCGTACATGACATGCCCGTGTCTCCCCCGTACATGACATGCCCGTGTCTCCCCCGTACATGACATGCCCGTGTCTCCCCCGTACATGACATGCCCGTGTCTCCCCCGTACATGACATGCCCGTGTCTCCCCCGTACATGACATGCCCGTGTCTCCCCTGTACATGACACTAACACGCAGGTCTCCATGTACAAAGCTCCTGTGCCTTCTATCTCTGAGAATCCAGCTGATAACAGTGGAGAATAGCCCATCCTGCTATGTAACAGAGGTGATCCATGCGTCACACCCCTTAATGGGGGGCTGTCAGTATATGTAACCTTGGTAGAGACAGGATCCATGTACTGAGAGGAGACGAGCTGCCGCTCATGACGACTATCCATTAAATGGGGAAAACCCAGTCAGGATGTGGGATTCTGTACAATGCTGATGCTACGCGGCCCCCACACTGGCCTCCGGCTCTCTTCACACTGCTGTCATGTCTTCTGCTCCTCCAGGGTCTCTGTCTATTGGAATCTGATGGAGCCATAGTATTCTTTCCTGAATGTACCCTGATAAAACCCATACAAATGGAAGGAGAGCTAGAGTCCCTACTGTTATGAGGACCCTCTGGCAATTAGTGTGATGCCTCCGTATGGCACTATATCCTCACACGGATCAATGCTTTTGGTGAGAATACCTCTGCAGTACAGCATGCAGTGACACATGCCACATGTGTGTTAGGCTACGTTCACATTAGCGTTGTGCGCCGCTGTGTCGGCAGCGCAAAACACAACGCACGCAAAACCGCACCAAAACGCACGCAAAAACGCGTTTTGCAACGCATGCGTCGTTTTTTGCCGAAATTTGGACGCAAGAAAAATGCAACTTGTTGCGTTTTCTTGGTCCGACGCTTGCGGCAAAAAAGACGCATGCGTCGCACAACGCAACAAACAAAAACGCATGCGTCCCCCATGTTAAATATAGGGGCCATTGACGCATGCGTCGCCGCTGCGTCGCCCGACGCAAACCCGACGCAAACTAGCATAACGCTAGTGTGAACGTAGCCAAACTGAAACATTAGATATGATCTCCTAGTGGGGTCTTTTCTAAGCACTTTTTACAGGGTTTTTTTTAAAGAGGATTTTGGAGTGATCCTGCTCTAAAAAAAACCTCCTTAGTCTGCGTTCAAATCGAATATTCTAAGGGTATGTGTCCACGTTCAGGATTTGGTCAGTATTTTATGCAGGTAAAATCCTGACCAAATCTGCACCTGAGGTCACTGGCAGGTCACCTGCGCTGTCCTTGCGTTGTTTCTGCAATGTAAGGACATGCTGCGTTCTTAGAAGACGCGCCGCATGTCCGTTTCCACTGGTATGCCGCATGCGTCTTTTACTGCATAGTGGAGACTGGATTTCATGAAATCCCCTCCACTATGCTATAACATCTGGACGCTGCGTGTTTGACGCTGCGGCTCTACGCAGCGTCAAACATGCAGCGTTTCCTGAACGTGGAAACATACCCTTAGGATACGTTCACATTACTTCTTTTGTAGGCCGTCGAATCCGACGAGTTTTTCAAGATGAAGATGCTTCAGAAACCATCATTTCAGTAGCATAGCCAGCCCCCTTCACACAGCCTGGGGCCTCATTCAGACACTTGATTTTCTCCTACGAGTGCTATCTGGGGTTTTCACGGTTACCACTCATACCTTTGATGTTCTTTGAGGTCGTGCACATGTCCAATTTTTTTTCTTTGGGCCGAGTAGGCCATGGAAAATATCAGAGATATTTTCAATTTTGATTCGAGCATTGGATCAAACTCTGCAATTCAAGTCTATGGATCCATGAAATAAATGGGACTGCACTCAGATGACTTGTGAATGCGTTATGATTTTCTTTCACTGTCAGAATGGAGAAAGTGGAGAAACTTTTTTTTTTCCCCCACATACAAGAAAAACCAGTGGCACTCAGACCACACTCTGAATGGACTCTGATCAAAATAATTGGTCCGTTTTTCTCCTACGTGAGAACATTGTACATATGAATGGGCCCCAAATGTGTGAAGCACCAAAAGTGCAGCTGCCAGGTTCTACTCTGAGCTCTTGTAGGGCATGTTCTTCTGCTGTATTTCTGCCTGCTTATGATTGGTCAGCATCATACAGGGAGAAGAAGAACACGCCCCCCCAGTGAAAAGATTCTGATAACTTTTTTTTAAGTGCATGTGGGTGTTAACTCACTAAGTGCCAAATATTTTTATTGCTAACATCTCTGTATCAGAGAGCTGAAATTGAAAAAAAAACAAAAACATTTTATTCTGCTCTGCAGCCACTATTACATCATTGTGTTCAGTTCAATATGAAAAATTTTGTGAAAGGTCCTCTTTGAACACAATCAACATAAACCTATTTCCAAGTTATATAAATTAAAGTGAACAATAGCGCTGATGCTTCAGGCTCCTTTGGTAAGGTTGCTTGTAGGAGTGTCTACCATATTAAAGGGAACCTGCCGAGACAATTTTACTAATCAAACTATGGTAGTTTGCAATATATTAATCTTCGCTATCTATAGTACATATATTACAAAAAATACCAAAAAATAATATATAGGGTATAAATAGTGTATATAACCTTAGGACTGAAAAAACCCTTTTAGGCTACGTTCACACTAGCGTTCGGCTAGTGTGCGTCGCGCTAGCGTCGGGCGACGCAGCGGCGACGCACGCGTCATGCGCCCCTATGTTTAACATGGGGGACGCATGCGTTTTTGCTTGTTGCGTTTTCCGACACGTGCGTCTTTTTTGACGCTAGCGTCGGACCAAGAAAACGCAACAAGTTGCATTTTTCTTGCGTCCGATTTTCGTCAAAAAATGACGCACGCGTCGAAAAACGCAGCGTTTTTGCGTGCGTTTGCACGCGTTTTTCGGTGCGTTGTGCGTCGCCGACAACGCTAGTGTGAACGTAGCCTTAAAATGTAACTTTTAATAAATATTGAGTAAAAATACCCATACAAGCGGGTCGGGAGACAGTAACACCTTAATCTATCTTAACACAAATAATATATGAAAGGATAGAGACTAAACGGTGGGGGGGGCGTGATCTTTCCCTAACTCGCCCTACCTCACAGCGGAGGTTGGCACCCTAAAGTCGATGTGGCGCCCCTACTCGTCGACGGCTCTCCCTTGTGACCCTACAGGATCTTAACAAAATGAAACTACCACCACACCATAACTTAACATAAAGTGCAAAAATACTTATAAGGTGCAAAGAAATAGCTTAAAAGATCTAATGTGGGATAATTTCCACAAGAAGGGGTCATATAAACAGTTCAAAGACAAGATAAATAATTGCGATATACGGCAATAATTAACCTGTTTTTTACACAATATAAGACACTTATAGTATACCCTTAATAGTTAATACAGTATAATAACTGAAATAGCTGGGGTATATACCTGTGCAGGCAACATATTATACTTAGACAAAATGTCATACAATAGCACCTCTCAAATCATAAACATGAAAAAGATGGTCAAAAAAGAGGATGTACTCATCCTAATACTGCTGCCCATCCCAGGGGGATGGGCAGCAGTATTAGGATGAGTACATCCTCTTTTTTGACCATCTTTTTTACATATATTACAAGCCTGTGAATTCACCATCGTTGGTTTACTCTATGCCTGTTTCTCCTCAGGGAGATGCATCTGTTATACAAGGTCTATTGCATCTTCTATCTTCTGTATGACTAATATTCTGCATAAATGAATGGCCAGTAACATGGCGTGTGGATGCATAAAGTTATCTGTTGGTATCAGAGCAGGAAACGGTTCCTGTTCTGTGTAGTGTTCTCAGCACTGACTGTGTGTGTGTGTGTGTGACACTGACAGTATCCGCTAACAGATGGAGCCAAGACGTCTCATGGCTTTCAGCTCCGAGCACACAATGATGTCTCCTGTACAGGGAATCCCTTGCCCAAGAGCTCGGCTGTACAGTATAGTAGGGGAATGTCTGGCACCCACAGTCTATTCTACCAGCACGTTAGTGTTAGATCATGTGAATGTGCAGGAAACACTGTTGTGAGTGTGGAAGGAATTCTCCATTTACCCGGTGTGTCTCAGCGCTGTATTTACAGTCATTGTCATGGCCTTTGGGAACTCATTATATTCATGCCTGATCTGTGCAATCAGAAGATACGTGACGTTGCAGCGTCCTGGATAGCGATATCGTTCAGTTTGACAGGCAGCAGCGATCAGGCCCCTGCTGTGATGTCGCTGGTCGGGGAAGAAAGGCCAGAACTTTATTTCGTCGCTGGCTCTCCCGCTGACATCGCTGAATCGGCGTGTGTGACGCCGATTCAGCGATGTCTTCGCTGGTAACCAGGGTAAACATCGGGTTACTAAGCGCAGGTCCGCGCTTAGTAACCCGATGTTTACCCTGGTTACCATCGGTAAAGTAAAAAAACAACCACTACATACTTACCTACCGCTGTCTGTCCTCGGCGCTCTGCTTCTCTGGTCTGGCTGTGAGCGCCGGGCAGCCGGAAAGCAGAGCGGTGACGTCACCGCTGTGCTTTCCGGCTGCTGTGCTCACAGCCAGACCAGAGAAGCAGAGCGCCGAGGACAGACAGCGGTAGGTAAGTATGTAGTGGTTGTTTTTTTTACTTTACCGATGGTAACCAGGGTAAACATCGGGTTACTAAGCGCGGCCCTGCGCTTAGTAACCCGATGTTTACCCTGGTTACCGGCATAGTTGGTCGCTGGAGAGCTGTCTGTGTGACAGCTCTCCAGCGACCAAACAGCGACGCTGCAGCGATCCGGATCGTTGTCGGTATCGCTGCAGCGTCGCTTAGTGTGTGACGGTACCTTTAGTTAGGACTCTGGATACTTTGGAATTGGACATACTTTTCTGAAATGCTGATTTGTTAAGTGACTTCCTCTAGTTTTTGCTAATTTTGGATCATATGTTTTAATTAAAAAAAAAAAAAAAAAATTGTAGCCAGAAATTTTCATAAACTATTGTGCAAATTCATACCACTCCATAGCCAGAAATTGTAAATTTGGTTTTCTGGTGCCCAGACAGGTGAAGATACAAAGAGAAATCTTGAAGCTCCCTCTTTATACTATTTCTGTGTTTTTTGGCAGCAGAGTCTTGACCGTGTATGGTCAATATGGCTCCCCTTATCATCCAACCCCACCCACCAATTATGATAAACCAAACAACATGTATCATACAATTATTAGGTTCTGTAAAAGGACGTAGATCTGGGGATTTATTATGATGGAATATAGGCTGAACTGGATGGACAAATGTCTTTTTTCGGCCTTACTAACTGTTACTATGTAACATATAAATAAAAACGTGACACCAAATTCTTTTGGATAATTATGGCCACAGCGGCCAGTTTATTAACAAACAAACAAAAACCATTTTACTAAACATTAGCATAATGTATGCAAAATTAGAGGGGAGGGTTCTTGGAGCCCACCGGGAAAAAATTCTGGCTTAAAATTATTTTGGCAAAACCAAAAAACATAAAACACCTCAATTTTACCCCCAGCCGTACCACCAGCTCGAGGGCACCATAATTCCCGTTTTGGGAAAAATTAACCACCTCCAGCTCCCAGGGTAAACACCCCGTCCAGAGCCTGTAACCAAAATGCCAGAACACCAAACCCGTTTGACTGTCTGGCAGAGGTGGTCCGTGATCGCTCCGGTGAGACAATGACAGTGCGGTGTGCTCCTCTCTTACCAGATTAAGCATGAAGCAGTCCCAAATAGCTTGCTCACCTGCTACTTCAGATTTGCAGATGATGCACTTTAAGGCCATGTCCCCATGTAGCGTAAATGCTTTTTTTTTTTTGTGTGTGCAGAAAATCTGCGTCTAACTGTACAAGCAAAGGGAATGTAATATCATGAAAATGCCTGCCCACTACACTTAAAAATTGTTAAAAAACTGCGCATTTTTTTTCTTTGACATTCTTATGAAGAACCTGGAGTTCCGCCTACAGATTGTGATTCAATGATGGGCACATCTGGAACTGATTCTTGTTCTCACACGATAACTGCAAAGACTCATCTGTTTGGGCACCATCCTATGTATGGCGCCCATCAGAAATGCATCAAAAAACCATCCTACTTGCCGTCCCTTCGCTCTCTCGCAGCATCTTGTTCTGGTGCCAGTTGCTGGACGATCACGTGTCCCTGCTACTTAAGGAAATGAATATTCACTGCGCTCCACGTCTATGGGAGTAGAGAGGTGAATATTCCTTTCTCTTAAGTAGCAGGAACTCGTGATCGCCTGGCCGCTACAGGCTGAGACTACTTTGCCCGATAGTAAAGAGAAATGAATATTCACTGCCAGCTCAGTGAATAAATTCTCTGTAGCAGCCGGTACAGGAGTTAGAAATGTAATTTCTCTTGTCCTGTTAGTTACTTGTCTCACATTGGTAACTCCTCCCTCATGTAAAATAAAATCTGGAGGCAGAGCTATATTCTAGACAGAATCCTCCCCATAGCCTGGAAGAGGTGATTTACATATAAGAAAACTATGGATTTCTCTGGAATAAGACATCTGATCGCAGATATCAAAGTATCATGTTATTCAACTTCCTGTGACCTACATGATCATGTAGACAGATGGCTTAGGAGGGTTGATCCTACTGACAGATTCCCTTTAAATAAGCACTCCCATAAACATTTTTTATCCTCTTAACCTCTTCGTAACCGCCCATGGTAGATATACGTTGGCGTTTGCCGGGCTTTGTGCAGCGCCAACATTTATCAATGATGTGTGGTCTCGTAGCGCTCAGGACCCCCAGAGTTCTGTAAGCGCTGTGATTCCTGTGCAGAGCGGTTGTTTTGACGGGTGATATCATCGGGACCTGACTAGATCAGATCCTAATGATGTTAACCCTTTGCTATCTTCTAGATGCCGCGATTGTGGCATTTAGAAGATAGCAGAGGGAGACCCCTGCTATACTCACCTCTCCGAAGCCCCCGTGATGAGATCTGATCACATCACAGGGATCCCACGTTGTCCTGTCAGCCAGAGGTCTGTTTGCTACGGTGGCTTGTTAGGCTCAGCCTGCAGCTGAGTCTAACAAGCAATCTGCCAGTGTAAAACTGACAGGACACTTGCAATGCAATACATGTGCATTGCATTGTAAAAGACCAGTGATCAGACAAATAAAAATTGAAGTTTCATACAGGGACTAAGTAAAAAAAAAATGCTTTAAAACTATTATAAACAAAAGAAAAAAAAATATATGTATATATGTGTGTGTGTGTATATATATATATATATATATATATATATATATATATATATATATATATATATATATATATATATATATATATATATATATGTCATGTGATTAATGGGCGGTATGCATCACAGAGGTGGGTGGCCCTGTGATGGAAGTCTGGGCGTGTTTTGCTCAGCAGATCTACTGCTGAGGGTTTTTGCTATACATTGGGAGCCTTCCAGGTGACTTGGAGAGATGGGTGGGTCCAGTCACCTACATACCCACCAAAGGAGGTGTGTCTGAATACCCAAGATGAAGCCTGTGTGTGACTGTGTGTTTGAGGACCTGTGGTGATGTCACGAACACCTGACTAGCCATGTGATGGGTACCTGGGAGTGATTAGGGCTATGTAATGGAGGTGTGTTTGGCATATGGAAGCGAGTGCTAGCTGGTCTGAGCCAGAGCTAGGAGGCCTGTGAGATACCTCCGGAGTGGACGGTCTGATAACCGTGAGTGATACTGACCAGGGTCAGTAAGAGACGTCTGTGGGATCCGGGAACCTGTGTGGTCATCACCAACAGGTAACGGACAGGGATCCGTGTTAGTCTATGTGCACACGTTGTGGAATTGCCGCGGAAATTATATATAATTCCCAGGGCCTGGAGGAGAGTCTCCTCTCCTCCACCCTGGGTACCATCCGCACATGATCCGCTTACTTCCCGCATGGTGGGCATAGCCCCATGGGGAAAGTAAGCAGATCAATGCATTCCTATGTGTGTGGAATCGCCTCAATTCCACACAAAGAATGAACATGCTGCATGTTTTTCCGTGATGCGATTCCACCGCGGAAAAATACGCAGCATTAGCAAAGCATTGCGGAATCCCATTGAATTCAATGGGCTGTGTTGTGTATGCGTTTTCGCTGCATACAATCCGCAACGTGTGCAAATAGCCTTATACTGACTGGGGTCAGAGAGAAAGAGAGATACGGTCTTTACTCTATGGTATGGCTCTGAGGATAAGAGGCATCCGGGAACCTGTGTGACGGACTCCAACAGGTAACGGACTGTAATCCGTGTTATGATGACCAGGGCCAGTGAGTTACTGTGGTTCCACTGTAAAGCCGAATGTGTACAGATGGTGTTCAGGCTGTTGCATACTACCATGTTCCTGAGGTTGCGGTTTATGCTCGTGTGTAAATAACCCACATAGACTGTTTTTGTAAGAAAATCGTGCCTGTGTGCGTTGCCAAGCGAGTGTCCCCCAAGACACGCAGTGAGCGTTATCTTAATTAAAAAAAAATATATATATATATATATATATATATATATATATATATATATATATATATATATATATATATATATATATATATATATATATATATATATATATATATATATATATATATATATATATATATACGGTTTTTCCGTCTGTCTGTGTGTCTGTCCTGGAAATCCCGCGTCTGATTGGTCGAGGCCGCCAGGCCTCGACCAATCAGCAACGGGCACAGCGACGATTATGTCATAAAGGACGTAGAAATCGCCATGGCGACGATGATGTCATAAAGGTTGCCTCGACCAATCAGCGATGGGCACAATCTGCCGCGAATTCTGGAATCATCATTGTCCATATACTACGGGGACATGCATGTTCTAGAATACCCGATGCGTTAGAATCGGGCCACAATCTAGTCTAAAATATATATATATCTAATTGTCTAAGGGTTTTTCCGTCTGTCTTTCTGTCTGTCTGTCCTGGAAATCCTGCGTCTCTGATTGGTTGAGGCCTGGCGGCCTCGACCAATCAGAGACGGGCACAGCGACGATGATGTCATAAAGGACGTAGACATCCCACGTCTCTGATTCAGCGACGGGCACAGTATCGACGTAGATGTCATAATGATTGCCATGGCGACGATGATGTCATAAAGGTTGCCTCGACCAATCAGCGACGGGCACAGTCTGCCACGAATTCTCGAATCATCATTGTCCATATACTACGGGGACAAGCATATTCTAGAATACCCAATGCGTTAGAATCGGGCCACAATCTAGTGTGTATATATATATATATATATATATATATATATATAATTAGTACAGACCAAAAGATTGGACACACCCTCTCATTTAAAGATTTTTCTGTATTTTCATGACTATGAAAATTGTACATTCACATATATATAATTTTATACTAGCTGAAGAGCCCGGCGTTGCCTGGGCATAGTAAATATCGGTGGTTAGTTATAGCACCTCACTTCTCTTATTTTCCCATCACGCCTCTCATTTTCCCCATCACATCTTTCATTTTCCCTCTCACATCTCTCATTTTCTCCCTCACTCCTCTTATTTTCCCCCCTAACATTTGTCATTTCGACCTCACATCTGTCATTTTCCGATCACTCCACTATTTTCCCTCACTCCTCTCATTTTGCACTCACACCTTTTCATTTTCACCTCACACCTTTCATTTTCACAAGCATACAAACATATATACATGTTTGTCATCTCCCTTATATATAGTATACACCTGTATGTCATCTCCTGTATATAGTATATACCTGTATGTCATCTGCCCTGTATATAGTATATACCTGTATGTCATCTCCTCATATATGTAGTATATACCTGTAAGTCATCTCCTCCTGTATATAGTATATATCTGTATGTCCACTCCTCCTGTATATAGTATATATCTGTATGTCATCTGCTCCTGTATATAGTATACACTCCTCCTGTATATAGTATATACCTGTATGTCATCTGCTCCTGTATATAGTATATACCTGTAGGTCATCTGCTCCTGTATATACCTGTAGGTCATCTGCTCCTGTATATAGTATATATCTGTATGTCATTTCCTCCTGTATTAAACCTTGTTCACACGTTATTTGGTCAATATTTTTACCTCAGTATTTGTAAGCTAAATTGGCAGCCTGATAAATCCCCAGCCAACAGGAAGCCCTCCCCCCTGGCAGAATATATTAGCTCACACATACACATAATAGACAGGTCATGTGACTGACAGCTGCCTGATTTCCGATATGGTACATTTGTTGCTCTTGTAGTTTGTCTGCTTATTAATCAGATTTTTATTTTTGAAGGATAATGCCAGACTTGTGTGTGTTTTAGGACGAGTTTCGTGTGTTGAGTTTTGTGTGGTGACATGCGTGTAGCAACTTTTTGTGTCGAGTTGCATGTGACAGGTTAGTGTAGCAAGTTGTGTGCAGCAAGTTTTGCGCATGCGAGTTTTGCGCGTGGTGAGTTTTATGTGTGGTGCATTTTGAGTATGTGCAAGTTTTGTGTGAGGCAACTTTTGCATGTGTTGCAACTTTTGTGCATGTGGCAATTTTTCCGCGGGTGCAAGTTTTGCGTGTGGCGAGTTTTCCCATGAGGTGAGTTTTGCGCGTGGCGAGTTTTGAGCGGCGACTTTTGTGTTTCGACTTTTATGTGGCGAGGTTGGTGTATGTGTGGTGAAATGTGTGCTGAGGGTGATATGTGTTCAAGCACGTGGTAGTGTGTGGCGCATTTTGTGTGTGTTCATATCCCTGTGTGTGGTGAGTATCCCATGTCGGGGCCCCACCTTAGCAACTGTACGGTATATACTCTTTGGCGCCATCGCTCTCATTCTGTAAGTCCACCTTGTTCACATCTGGCAGCTGTCAATTTGCCTCCAACACTTTTCCTTTCATTTTTTCCCCATTATGTAGATAGAGGCAAAATTGTTTGGTGAATTGGAAAGCGCGGGGTTAAAATTTCACCTCACAACATGGCCTATGACGCTCTCGTGGTCCAGACGTGTGACTGTGCAAAATTTTGTGGCTGTAGTGATTTATTAGTAAATCACAACTAATATCTCACGGAGGTCTGGAGTTGGAATGATGCTCAAAATCAAAGTGGAAAATGAAGTTACAGGCTGATCCAACTTCAGTGGAAATGCCTCAAGACAAGGAAATGATGATCAGTAGTGTGTGTGGCCTTTATGTGCCTGTATGACCTCCCTACAACGCCTGGGTATACTCCTGATGAGGCAGCAGATGGTCTCCTGAGGGATCTCCTCGCAAACCTGGACTAAAGCATCCGCCAACTCCTGGACAGTCTGTGGTGCAACGTGACAGTGGATGGTGCGAGACATGATGTCCCAGATGTGTTCAATCGGATTCAGGTCTGGGGAATGGGCGAGCCAGTCCATAGCTTCAATGCCTTCACCTTGCAGGAACTGCTGACACACTCCAGCTTCATGAGGTCTGGCATTGTCCTTCATTAGGAGGAACCACGGCCAATCGCACCAGCATATGGTCTCACAAGGGGTCTGAGGATCTTATCTCGGTACCTAATGGCAGTCAGGCTACCTCTGGGGAGCACATGGGCTGTGTGGCCCTCCAAAGAAATGCTACCCCACACAATTACTGACCCACTGCCAAACCGGTCATGCTGAAGGATGTTGCAGACAGAAGATCGCTCTCCACGGCGTTTCCAGTCTCTGTCACATGTGCTCAGTGTGAACCTGCTTTCATCTGTGAAGAGCACAGGGCGCCAGTGGCAAATTTGCCAATCCTGGTGTTCTGTGGCAAATGCCAAGCATCCTGCGTGGTGTAGGGCTGTGAGCACAACTGTTATGGACCTGGTGGTTAGGAGCACCCGGAACGACCTGATGGTTAAACTCACACAGGACAAGCTCTGGGAAGTGGGAGCTCTGCTGACCGCAACCCCTAATCCTATCACACAACTAGAAATGGCCGTGGAGCGTACCTAACTCTACCTAGACACCTCTTCACAGCCTAAGAGCTATCTAGCCCTAGAGATAGAAAATAAAGCCTAGCTTGCCTCAGAGAAATTCCCCAAAGGAAAAGGCAGCCCCCCACATATATTGACTGTGAGTAAAGATGAAAGTCACAAACACAGAAATGAAACAGGTTTCAGCAAAGGGAGGCCAGACTTACTAAACAGACTGAGGATAGGAAAGGTATCTTTGCGGTCAGCACAAAAAACTACAAAAAGACCTCCGCACCGACTCACGGTGCGGAGGTGCCACTCCGCATCCCAGAGCTTCCAGCTAGCAAGGCAAAATCATGATAGCAAGCTGGACAAGGAAACAATGAACAAATAATTAACTAGCAGGGACTTAGCTTCTGCTGGAGTAGACAGGTCACCAGAAAGATCCAAGAGCGAACTGAACCAGTACAAGAACATTGACAGCTGGCATGGAGTAACGATCAGAGTAGAGTTAAATAGAGCAGCCAGCCAAGACTAAACTAGGTCACCTGTGGAAGGAACCTCAGAACCAGCAGCTCCACTCACAGCCACCAGAGGGAGTCCATGGACAGAACTCGCCGAAGTACCATTCATGACCACAGGAGGGAGTTCAATAACAGAATTCACAACACACAACCCCATCTGTGGACATCGGGCACTCAGACCATCCTCAATTTTTAACCATTTGTGCAGACACATGCACATTTGTTACAATGAAGGAGAAGTAGAAAGGAGCACTCACCATCCAGAAGAAATGTTCAGTCTTTATTGTGGCATAAAATGTATAGCAAGGTCTCACAGGAGAACGTGGGTGTCACGAGACGACGGCCGTTTCACGCTGCTGCGCTTCTACGGGTCTAAGGTAAAACTGGGGGCCTGCTGGAGGTCATTTTGCAGGGCTATGGCAGTGTTCCTCCTGTTCCTCCTTGCACAAAGGCTGAGGTAACCTGCTGCTGGTTTGTTGCCCTCCTACGGCCCCCTCCACGGCATTAGCAGCCTCCTGCTTGTAAAATTATTTAACCCCTTCAGATGGATTTACATCGTGGGACATAACTGCGCTCCGGAAAGGTATGGGATATTGTTGTTTTTTTATTTTTCCTTTTTTTACAGAGCGAGGGTCGTCATTTGGTGCCCACCATGTCGGATATACTTATAACTGATATAACACTTTAGAGAGTGGTGGACATGCATGGTAATTTATCTTCATGGGAACTTATCCCCAGATGGCCATTAGCAATTGTTGGTAACAAAAAGGCTCCGTTTTAGTTTTAAAAAGAGGGACCCATTGGTTTGGGGTTTTTTTAGGAGAAGGGATCACCCTCACCCACTACCAGATAACGATTATGATATGATGTAACTTTTGTGCAGTGTGCTTTTTTACGGTGTCTTTTGTATAACACATCTATTTACATTGTCAGTGTTCTTTAGATTATTGTATTGTGACAAATAAAGCTTTTCTACATTTTTATCAAAACTCCTAGTATTCTCCAATGTTTGTGTTCTGATATTTTCAGTACTGGAAAAACCAGTACCGGAGGTATCAGTGTCTGTGTGTTTCATACTTGTGGCAACCGTTTGCTGCATTCGTATCTCACATATGCGACGGGGTCTGTTCCGCAGGACTGGCGCATAGCAAATGTGGTGCCAATATTCAAAAAGGGCTCTAAAAGTGAACCTGGAAATTATAGGCCTGTAAGTCTAACCTCTATTGTTGGTAAAATATTTGAAGGGTTTCTGAAGGATGTTGTTCTGGATTATCTCAATGAGAATAACTGTTTAACTCCATATCAGCATGGGTTTATGAGAAATCGCTCCTGTCAAACCAATCTAATCAGTTTTTATGAAGAGGTAAGCTATAGGCTGGACCACGGTGAGTCATTGGACGTGGTATATCTTGATTTTCCCAAAGCGTTTGATACCGTGCCGCACAAGAGGTTGGTACACAAAATGAGAATGCTTGGTCTGGGGGAAAATGTGTGTAAATGGGTTAGTAACTGGCTTAGTGATAGAAAGCAGAGGGTGGTTATAAATGGTATAGTCTCTAACTGGGTCGCTGTGACCAGTGGGGTACCGCTGGGGTCGGTATTGGGACCTGTTCTCTTCAACATATTCATTAATGATCTGGTAGAAGGTTTACACAGTAAAATATCGATATTTGCAGATGATACAAAACTATGTAAAGCAGTTAATACAAGAGAAGATAGTATTCTGCTACAGATGGATCTGGATAAGTTGGAAACTTGGGCTGAAAGGTGGCAGATGAGGTTTAACAATGATAAATTGAAGGTTATACACATGGGAAGAAGGAATCAATATCACCATTACACACTGAACGGGAAACCACTGGGTAAATCTGACAGGGAGAAGGACTTGGGGATCCTAGTTAATGATAAACTTACCTGGAGCAGCCAGTGCCAGGCAGCAGCTGCCAAGGCAAACAGGATCATGGAGTGCATTAAGAGAGGTCTGGATACACATGATGAGAGCATTATACTGCCTCTGTACAAATCCCTAGTTAGACCGCACATGGAGTACTGTGTCCAGTTTTGGGCACCGGTGCTCAGGAAGGATATAATGGAACTAGAGAGAGTACAAAGGAGGGCAACAAAATTAATAAAGGGGATGGGAGAACTACAATACCCAGATAGATTAGCGAAATTAGGATTATTTAGTCTAGAAAAAAGACGACTGAGGGGCGATCTAATAACCATGTATAAGTATATAAGGGGACAATACAAATATCTCGCTGAGGATCTGTTTATACCAAGGAAGGTGACGGGCACAAGAGGGCATTCTTTGCGTCTGGAGGAGAGAAGGTTTTTCCACCAACATAGAAGAGGATTCTTTACTGTTAGGGCGGTAAGAATCTGGAATTGCTTGCCTGAGGAGGTGGTGATGGCGAACTCAGTCGAGGGGTTCAAGAGAGGCCTGGATGTCTTCCTGGAGCAGAACAATATTGTATCATACAATTATTAGGTTCTGTAGAAGGACGTAGATCTGGGGATTTATTATGATGGAATATAGGCTGAACTGGATGGACAAATGTCTTTTTTCGGCCTTGCTAACTATGTTACTTGTTATGATAGGTAATTCAGTACCACAATGGACATAGAGGTCAGCGCACATACAGTGACCTGGAAATAACCCAAAAAACAAGAACGAGCTCTGAGACGTGGGAACTCTGTTGACCGCAATCCCTAATACTCTCCAACCACACTAAAGGCAGCCGTGGATTGCGCCTAACGCTCCCTATGCAACTCGGCACGGCCTGAGAAACTAGCTAGCCTGAAGATAGAAAATAAGCCTACCTTGCCTCAGAGAAATACCCCAAAGGAAAAGGCAGCCCCCACATATAATGACTGTGAGTTAAGATGAAAAGACAAACGTAGAGATGAAATAGATTTAGCAAAGTGAGGCCCAACTTTCTGAACAGAGCGAGGATAGGAAAGGTAACTTTGCGGTCAACACAAAACCCTACAGAAACCACGCAAAGGGGGCAAAAAGACCCTCCGTACCGAACTAACGGCACGGAGGTACACCCTCTGCGTCCCAGAGCTTCCAGCAAGCAGTAAAAAACAAATTGACAAGCTGGACAGGAAAAAACAGCAAACAAATAGCAAAGAGGAACTTGGCTATGCAGAGCAGCAGGCCACAGGAACGATCCAGGAGGAAACAAGTCCAATACTAGAACATAGACTGGAAGCCAGGATCAAAGCACTAGGTGGAGTTAAATAGAGCAGCACCTAACGACTTCACCACATCACCTGAGGAAGGAAACTCAGAAGCCGCAGTACCACTTTCCTCCACCAACGGAAGCTCACAGAGAGAACCAGCCAAAGTACCACTTGTTACCACAGGAGGGAGCTCTGCCACAGAATTCACAACAGTTACTATGTTACTATATGGGGGCTGTTGTGGATTCTGTTTTTGGGCTCCCTCTGGTGGTTACGGATGGTACTGGGTGACTTGTGTTCTCTGCTGTCTCTGGTGTCCACCTGTTCTATCAGGATATGGGAGTTTCCTATTTAACCTGGCTTTCTTGTCATTTCCTCGCCGGCTATCAATGTAATCAGTGTGTCTTGTTACCTCTGCTTCCCGCTTCTGTAATCTTCAGGACAAGCTAAGTTTTTGATTTTCCTGTTCTACGTTTTGCATAATTTTTGTCTTAGTCCAGCTTGCAGATATGTGATTCCTTTTTGCTGGTTGCTCTAGTGGGCTGATATTACTCCTCATGTTCCATGAGTTGGCACATGAGTTCAAGTAATTTCAGGATGGTTTTTTGTAGGGTTTTTCGCTGACCGCGCAGTTCACTTTTGTATCCTCTGCTATCTAGCTTTAGCGGGCCTCATTTTGCTGAATCTGTTTTCATAACTACGTGTGTGCTTTCCTCTCATTTCACCGTCATTACATGTGGGGGGCTGCTATTTCTGTGGGGTGTTTCTCTGGAGGCAAGACAGGTCTGTGTTTCTTCTAATAGGGGAAGTTAGTCCTTCGGCTGGCGCGAGACGTCTAGGAATCATCGTAGGCACGTTCCCCGGCTACAGCTAGTTGTGTGTTTAGGTTCAGGATCGCGGTCAGCTCAGTTTCCATCACCCTAGAGCTTGTTTTGTTTTTTGTGCTTGTCCTTTTTGTGATCCCCTGCCATTGGGATCATGACAGGGGGCCTGAGAAGAGCTGGCACAGTCTGCGTTGTTCCCCAGCGCCTGGTGCTGAAGACAGCTCACATTATTGTCCCCCACTCTGCTTGCGATCAGCACAAGCAGGGAACAATATTGAGAGTTGTATTTCAATTTAAAATTTATAAAAGAAAAATCACATTATAGTCACCTGTCCAAAGTTGAGAGAGTGAGGTCACCTCTGGTCACTGATTCTGCGCTCGCAGAGGCTAAATCTCCAGTGGTTTAAGCCTGGACATATAGCAATATATGGGACTCGTTATACGGTTTTGAGCATTATGTGGGGCTCATTATACTGTATAGAGCAATAAATGTGGCTCATTATACTGTATGGGGCCCATCAAACACTATATGAAGCATTATATGGGACCCATCATACACTGTATGTTGCATTATATGGGGCTCATAATATGCTGTATGGAGCATTATATGGGGCTCATCATATACTGTATGGAGCAATATATGGGGTCTTTTATTCTATATGGAACTCTGTGGTGCCCATAATACTCTATGGAGGACTATACTATCCAGTTTTTCAGCTTTTATAGAATTTGTAATAGACATCACTTATGTAATGTAAGAAGTAAGTGAAGTATTTGGCATTGCACTATATCTGTATTTCTCTGCCGTATCTGTGCATCATGAATTGTGGTATCTGTTAAAGGGAATCTGTCAGCAGGATCATGCACAGTAATTTACACACAGTATCAGGTTGGCGCCGTTAGGCCATGTTCACACTATGCGGTTTTTACTGCGGAACCGCGGCGATTTTGCCGCTGCGGGTCCGCAGCTCTTTTCCATGCAGGGTACAGTACAATGTTACCCTATGGAAAACAGAAACCGCAGTGCACATGATACGGAAAAACCCGAAAAAAACCGCGCAGAATTGCTGCGGAAAAAAAGAAGGACCATGTCACTTCTTTGTGCAGAATGGCAGCGATTCTGCACACATAGAAATGCATTGATCCGCTTACTTCCCGCATGGGGCTGTGCCCACCATGCGGGAAGTAATGCGGATAATGTGCGGGTTATACCCGGGGTGGAGGAGAGGAGACTCTCCTCCAGGCCCCGGGAACCATATTTGTATTAAAAAAAAAAGAATTTAAAATAAAAAATCATGATATACTCACCTCTGAAGTCTCAGCGCTGCACGCGGCCATCCGGTCTCAGGTTTGCTATGCGACCAGGACCTTCGGTGACGTCGCGGTCACATGACCGTGACGTCACCGAAGGTCCTGGTCGCACAGCATCTTTGGAACCGGACCGCCGCCTGCAGCGCCGAGGAGATCGGGACGTCAGAGGGTGAGTATATCATCATGATTTTATTATTTTTAACACTACTATTGATGCTGCATATTGCTGCATATGCAGCATCAATAGTAGGGGTAAATCCCGCAGCGGAACCCGCAGGACAAACCGCGATAAATCTGCAGGGATAACCGCAGCGGGTTTGCCCTGCAGATTTATCAAATCTGCTGCGGGAGAACCCGCAGGATAAAAAAGGAACTTGTGAATGTGGCCTCATACTGATTAAAAAGATAGCTTGGTTGATGAAATCCGTCTCGTGGTTGTTGTTTAGTCTTTCTTTTCAATTTTGAATTAAAGGGAACCTGTCACCAGGTTTGGCCGATACGAGTTACAGCCACCGCCTTTCAGGGCTTATATACATCATTCTATAATGCTGTATATAAGTCCCCAACCCAAATAACTTTTATTATACTCACCTGCGGGGCAATCCGGTCCGAGGGGTATCGCTCTTCTTGGCCCAGCGCCTCCCATCTTCTTGCAATGCCGTCCACACAGTCTCTTATCTGCCCTGTTGAGGTTAGAGCAAAATCCTGAAGTGCGCAGGCGCTGGGCCTCTCTGACCTTTCCCTGGGCACTGCAGTACTCCTGCTCAGGCGTGCAATTCTGGTGAGCCTGTGCGGATGATGCAGGGACGTGTCATCCACATGAAGCAAGCAGGAGGAGGTCATCGCAAGAAGATGGAAGGCAGCGGACAAAGACCAGCGACACCCCTCGGACCGTACTGCCCCGCAAGTGAGAACAAATAAGTTATTTTTCTTCTCTTGCAGGTTGGGTTGGGGCTTATCTACACTATTATAGAATGCTGTATATAAGCCCTGAAAGGGGGTGGCCATAACTCGTATCAGTCTAACCTGGTGACAGGTTCCCTTTTAATGATATGCGCATGCTTCGGGGAGACCTGTGGGGAGTCTTCATGTGGCTCTCTGCTTAAGTATTCATAATGAAGACTGCTGACAGGTCACTGATCCCTTAGTGACCTGCCCCCTAGTTTGCATAATGAATATATTTACATACTTAAAAAAAAAAAAAAGTGTGGCTCCTGCATCTTAATTACATGTTTAATGTGCAGTTACTAAATGTGCTTTGTTTTTTCCTGAGGAGTATAAAATAAAAATCAATTTTAAAATGGCAGCCACTGCGTACACGCCGGCAGCGCCATCTTGCTAGAAAAGAAACAAAAATGTCCTCCTCCAGTAGCAACTATTGGCCGATAGCTGCTTCTGCGTGGGTGGTGACATGTCCTCCTCCAAGATGGCGGCGCATGCGCAGTAGCAGATATCGGATCACCTCTATATACACCGATAGCTGATACTGTGCAGGCACGGCGGGCGCCATTTTAAAATGGATTTTTTTTTATACTCCTCAGGAAAACCTAAAGCACATTTATTAACGGCACATGAGATTATGCTGCCTGCAGAAGGTTTGTTTTTTAAGTATGTACATATAGCCATTATGCAAACTAGGGGGCGGGTCAGTGAGGGATCAGTGACCTGTCGGCAGTCTGCTTTATGAATAGCTAAGCAGAGAGCCACATGAAGACCCCCCCCCCCTTCCCCACAGGCCCCCCAGAGCTTATCACTAACTCAAAACTGAAAACAAAGATTAAACAACAACCTCAAGACGGATTTCATCAACCCAGGTATCATTGTAATCAGTATAACAGCGCCGACCTGACACTGTCTGTAGATTAGTGTGCACAATCCTGCCGACAGGTTCCCTTTAAATGGGCCCACTGAGACTTTCTCCCAGGGCCATGAAAACCTGGACACCTCCATTACACAGCGAACAGCTAGGGCACATTTCTGAGATTATCTCTGCACAGGAACATTTTTTTGATCTAATGAGTAAACCATGTAAGCAACTTGAATAATTCTTACACTGGATAAGAACCTTTGGTGCCAAATCTAGCTCTGTTTCATCTCCTAAATAGTCTGTCATGTTAACCACCAAGCCCTAAAACCAGGGCAGGACTCACATGATATCAATTAGCAACAATGGCTCATGTGTCTTCATTATGGCAAGACACCATCAATTCCGTTAACCGTTCACTCAGATTTTCCAGGGGTTTGGCTGACCTTGGCTCACTTTTCATCCTCGCACAGCTTCAGTGTTGGCGCTGCTGTTCTCACCAGGGGTCATTCCGACCATCTTCTGACATTGTCACAAATGCCTTTTCTGACTGTCAGCTGCTGATGCTCCTTTGCAGCACTGCAATTCTCAGTACGCCACATTCTGGTGTGTTAAAAATTAAATTATCACAAATATTTCTTTTTAGCTCTACAGTCATGGCCAGAAGTTTTGAGAATGACACCAAAATTATATTTTCACATGATCTGCTGCCCTCTGGTTTTGATTAGTGCTTGTCTGATGCTTATATCACATACAGAAATATAATTGCAATCATATTATGAGTACCAATAGGTTATATTGACAGTTAGGCCATGTTCACACCATCCTTTTTTTTCATGCGGAATCGCCGCGATTTTCCCGCTGCGGGTCCGCAGCTGTTTTCCATGCAGGGTACATTACAATGTACCCTATGGAAAACAGGAACTGCTGTGCCCACATTGCGGAAAATCACGAAAAAAGCCGCGCTGAATAGCCGCGGTAAAAAAGAAGTACCATGTTACTTCTTTTTGCGGAACTGCAGCGGTTCTGCACCCATAGACCTCCATTGTGAGGTCAAACCCGCAGAAAAAAATATCTGCGGGTTTTCTGCGGTTTGTGGTGCAGAACCGCTGCAGTGTGGCTGCCCCCCGTGCCCCAATCCCACCCCCCCCATGCTCCGATGCCACCCCCCCATGCTCAGACGCCCCCCCGTGCCCTCATCTCCCCCCCTTATACTTACCCGGCCTCCCGGTGTCCGTCCGGCCGTCTTCTCCCTGGGCGCCGCCATCTTGCAAAATGGCGGGTGCATGCGCAGTGCGCCCGCCGAATCTGCCGGCCGGCAGATTCGTTCCAAAGTGCATTTTTATCACTGCAATATAACCATCTCAGTGATCAAAATAAAAAAAATAGTAAATGACCCCCCCCCCTTTGTCACCCCCATAGGTAGGGACAATAAAAAAATTAAGAATTTTTTTTTTCCCACTAAGGTTAGAATAGGGGTAGGGTTAGGGTATTTTCAGCCATTTTAACCCTAAAAAACTTCCTAGAAAACACACAGACTCTGCATAGAAAACTGCATCAAAAAATGCACCAAAAAAGCACCAAAAAAAGGACCTGCGTTTTCTGCCAAGAGCTGCGGTTTTTAGTCCTGAAAAAAAAGGAGGGAAATCAGGAACGTGTGAACATAGCCTTAGAATGAGTTAATGCAGCAAGTCAATATTTGCAGTGTTGACCCTTCTTCAAGACCTCTGCAATTCTCCCTGTCATGCTCTCAATCAACTTCTGGACCAAATCCTGACTGATAGCAGTCCATTCTTGCTTAATCAATGCTTGCATTTTGCCAGAATTTGTTGGTTTTTGTTTGTCCACCCGTCTCTTGATGATTGACCACAAGTTCTCAATGGGATTAAGATCTGGGGAGTTTCCAGGCCATGGACCCAAAATCTCTGTTTTGTTCCATGAGCCATTTAGTTATCACCTTTGCTTTATGGCAAGGTGCTCCATCATGCTGGAAAAGGCATTGTTGGGCACCAAACTGCTCTTGGACGGTTGGGAGAAGTTGCTTTTGGAGGACATTCTGGTACCATTCTTTATTCATGGCTGTGTTTTTAGGCAAGACTGTGAGTGAGCCGATTCCCTTGGCTGAGAAGCAACCCCACACATGAATGGTTTCAGGATGCTTTACAGTTGGCATGAGACAAGACTGGTGGTAGCGCTCACCTCTTCTTCTCAGAATAAGCTGTTTTCCAGATGTCCCAAACAATCGAAAAGGGGATTCATCAGAGAAAATGACTTTGCCCCAGTCCTCAGCAGTCCACTCCCTGTACCTTTTGCAGAATATCAGTCGGTCCCTGATGTTTTTTCTGGAGAGAAGTGGCTTCTTTGCTGCCCTTCTTGAAACCAGGTCTTGCTCAAAGAGTCTCCGCCTCACAGTGCGTGCAGAAGCACTCACACCAGCCTGCTGCCATTCCTGAGCAAGCTCAGCACTGCTGGTAGTCCGATCCCGCAGCTGAAACAGTTTTAAGATACGGTCCTGACGCTTTCTGGTCTTTCTTGGGCGCCCTGGAGCCTTTTTGACAACAATGGAAGCTCTCTCCTTGAAGTTCGTGATGATGCGATAGATTGTTGACTGAGGTGCAATCTTTGTAGCTGCGATACTCTTCCCTGTTAGGCCATTTTTGTGCAGTGCAATGATGGCTGCACGTGTTTCTTTAGAGATAACCATGGTTAGCTGAAGAGAAACAATGATACCAAGCACCAGCCTCCTTTTAAGATGTCCAGTGATGTCATTCTTACTTAATCATGACTGATTGATCGCAAGCCCTGTCCTCATCAACACCCACACCTGTGTTAATGGATCAATCACTAAAACGATGTTAGCTGCTCCTTTTAAGGCAGGACTGCAATGATGTTGAAATGTGCTTTGGGGGTTAAAGTTCATTTTCTGGGCAAATATTGACTTTGCAAGTACAGTAATTGCTGTTAAGCTGATCACTCTGACATTGAGGAGTATATGCAAATTGCCATTAGAAAAAATGAAGCAGTAGACTTTGGAAAAATTAATATTTGTCTCATTCTCAAAACTTTTGGCCATGACTGTATATCCTGCATAAAGAATCTTAAGAGGAGTAAACGTATTGTGTGATACAATAGAATACATTGTGTTATTGGATTTTCTGGCAAATTATTACTTTATGATAAAACAATTATCTCTGGATAATACGGTAAGTAAATATCTGTAGACAGTGTAGGAATTTGAGTTCTATTTTCAATTTTTTACTAATCAAGTTTAGGTCATTAGTATTTTCTGTTCTTTAGAAAGCTGGATTTTGTGCCCAAGGCCTTAGTTTAGCCGTGAAATTTAATGTTTTCTTTGAGAAAATATGAGACTACAAAGATGCCTCGTTCTAGATAAGTGGCTGTATCGGTTATATGCACAGATGCCGTGCTGTTGTAGGTCACTAGGGCATGGAAGCTTAGACTTTAAAATCCTAGGCATATGGTTTTTGTAGTTCTATCTAACCACATCCACGCCACCTGTGATACTATTATGGATGTCTTTATAAAGGCCATGTAATTAATCCTGTACCACAGCTTAAATTAGATCATTGTATTGCTCACCTCTAGTTTAATGTACTCTATGAAAGGGCCCTTTTATTTGGGGCATATGCACTTTCCAAACTTTTGCATGTTTAAACAGAATAGTCATCACTCAGACATTGTGGGTGAATGAACTACAGGAAGAGAACTAACACTCCCAACTAAAACTTCTTACAATAAAGTATAGAGAGAGGAACTACACAAATCAACAAGATGTAACATTTTAACACAGCACCGTCTGCTGTCTGCTACAAAACATTCTACAGAATAAGCCTGCAGCTGTTCTATACTCAAACACAAACAAGTGTGAATTAACTTCCTATTAAAGTTGTGAGTTTGCAAACTGTATGTAAATGAACAACCGCTATTATCATTTACTAGATGGTGGCCCGATTCTAACGCATCAGGTATTCTAGAATATGTAAGTATATAGCAGCCACATAGTATATAGCACAGGCCACGTAGTATAAAGGAGTACTATGTGGCCTGTGCTATATACTATGTGGCTGCTATATACATACATACATAATGTAGAATACCCGATACGTTAATACAGGCCACGCAGTAAATAACACAGCCCACGTAGTATATAACACAGCCCACGCAGTATATAGCAGCCACGCAGTATGTAACACGGCCCACGTAGTATGTAACACAGCCCACGTAGTATGTAACACAGGCCACGTAGTATGTAACACTGGCCACGTAATATATAGCACAGCCCACATAGTATCTAACACTGCCCATAGAAGTAGATAGTCCCATACAGCTTCATATGATACACGACTACTCCGCACAGCTGGGGCCACCGTACACATAGATCACTACGCCCGGGCCCGGCCACTCACCGTGTAATTAAAATAAAAAATAGTGATATACTCACCCGCCGGGGTCCAGCGAAGCTGAGCCGATGCGCGTGCGGCTGCTGCCATCTTTCGTTCCCAGGATGCATTGCGAAATTACCCAGATGACTTAGCGGTCTCGCTAGACCGCTAAGTCTTCTGGGTAATTTTGCAATGCATCTCTGGGAACGGAAGCTGGAAGCAGGCGCGAGCGCATCGTCGGACGACGGAAGGTGAGAATAGCAGGTTTTTTGTTTTTATTATTTTTAACATTAGATCTTTTTTACTATTGATGCTGCATAGACAGCATCAATAGTAAAAAGTTGGGGACACACAGGGTTAATAGCGGCGTTAACGGAGTGCGTTACCCTCGGCATAAGGCGGGCCGTTAACGCTGGCATTAACCCTGTGTGAGCGGTGACTGGACGGGAGTATGGAGCGGGCGCCGGGACTGACTGGACGGAAGTAAGGAGGGACTAATTCTCGGCCTAACTGTGCCTGTCGCTGATTGGTCGCGGCAGCCAAGACAGGTAGCTGGCGAGACAAATCAGCGACGCAGGATTTCCGTTACAGACAGACGGAAGTACCCCTTAGACAATTATATATGTATAGATTATTGACAGCACATTCACTGTTTTTTTGTTTTCTTTTTGTGCCTGCATAAAAGATGCAATGAATAAAAAGCGGGGTTTTTTTGTTAGATGATCACTGTGCATGCTTACGGGCATTAATAGTTTCTATGAACATAAAAGACCACCAAATTGATCTAGTTGATGAACTAAAAAAGTAATCTAAAGGGTATTGTATTTACTAGACCACATTCCCCCTCCCCCTCTCCCTTACAAAAAACATCCTCCTGGTCAGTGTGTTCCATTTGTGATCTGTTTGAAACCACATGGTCCTTTTCAGTTAATTGGCCAAGAGTCATGCCAAATTTGATCTGTCATACATTTTTTAGATAAAACTAGTCTCATGATTTAACTCTGTGGGAAAATATGAGGTGATTTAATGGCAGCCTTCAACATGTATAGCTGTAACAGGACACCTGGGTCAGCAGGTGGTCCAGCCACACCTGCTAGTATCCAAGCTATACAGGATCACCTATGGAGTCCACGCTGTGTGACTGCTTCATTCAAACTTCCTCCAGTCAAAGGGCAATTTCTTACACTGACATAAAGGGAACCTGTCGCCCCCCCCCCCCCCAGGGGGGTTTTAAGGCCATCTTCAGCAGCACTAAGGCTGCATTCTGTGAAGGTGGCTCTTATATTTAGTAACCCTAGGAATGCTGAATTAATCACTTTTCTAAATTTGGCGCCATACCTCTATTGAGTAAGGGAGAATTGATTTCTCCTTGACTCAAGCACCACACAGCTGTCCAGCATCCCAACAGATGCCGCCTCCTCTGTCTCGTGCTGGCTCCTGCGCTCTGCAATTATTTCTCGGGCATGCGCCATACACGCTGCCCTAGAACTTGCATCAAGTGATGTAAGTAGATCGTGCCTGCGCACAGCGGAGGCCCCAGATCCGGCTCACCGCAGTGTGTTATGATGTATTCACACTGCGGGGCTGGGAATCTGGTGCCTGCGCAGTGGAGTGGGTCACCGTGCTCCATTGAAGATAGTGCTGAAGTCTCGCGTATATTGTGTATATATAGGGTAGTGTCTAGTGTGCCTTTAAGGTGATTAAATATATAATTTAACATTGAGCTGATCTTTTATCTCGACCTGCAAATACACACAACCATGTTCTCGGCTTTAACTTTCCATTTTACCGGGTCTGGTTTCTGGCTCAATCCCGTTAACAGAGCGGGCTTATCTGTAACAAGGAACTAGTGGTAGTCCTACCGGGCTGATAAGGTTCTGTTTCACTGGTACTAGTGAAAGGGGCCTCTCGGCCTGTCAGGGCTGTGAACGAATGCAGTGCCATTTTACACTGCTGACGATTGCCACAGCTAGAGAGCGAGCTCAAAACATCAGATTCGATCGTGCAAGCTTCGCCAATAATGCCTTCATCACAGGCACTATAAAAGATGAAAACTGACCATTTTAGGATTTTACAAGTTATGGATAGGAGGTCAGAATGCTCAGCTTACTCCAAATAGGGGTACAAAAAGGCCTAAATATGAATGTGTTGTACTATAATGCTGAATCACATTGAAAATGGGAGTGGTATTCTCAGTCTGTGAATAATAATCCAAACATTCAAGTGACAGGGAGGCGCTGGACCTGCGTAGTCGGTGTGACTGTGACTTGATTGATCTGTGACATACTGCAGTAACACAACTTTAATAAAAGCTTTTTTTCAAATGCTATAAAACAGGAGGGCACTTTAATACACCTCTGTTCTAAGTTTTCTGCTTGCATTAAATACCTCAAAAGATGTAGTAGACCCCAGACTCATACACATCTATTCCAGGCAATTAAAACCTTTTCAGTATTGAAATTCATGACAGTTTTACTTGCCGCAAATCAAATTTTGTTGTAAAATTTTGGCAAAGCTCGTGAATTATAGTTTCTAGTTATTACAACTACTTACAGTATATTGGTGTCCAAGAAGATCTTAATACAGGAAAGAAATAGAAACACGGTACCAAGAAGATCTTGTGAGTTAGTAAATATTTAGAACTCACCATTAAACCATGTATCCACCTCATTGTCACACTATCCAGTTTCATTGAAACCTGAGGTTGTGATATTAACAAGTTCCACTTTACATAGGATGACTGTTACCTTTAAGTGGCTGCTTAATTGCTTAAGTGTTTTAGGAGTGTGAAAGATCGCTTCATTCTAAGGTACAGTCATTTTGTAATTGATCAGAAGACATTTAGTAGGTGAGAGTAGAGAGGATCCTGAGAAACTGGAGACTGGTTTTCATTTCGGCTCTCACGATTCTTGGGCACAGCAAATACTGAAGTAGTTTTACCCTGGTCTGATCTGAATTATTAAAAGGTGAAAGAGTGTGTGTAGAACATTGTTCACTGGCTGGATAGCTGCGCTGCTTATGATACGCAAGGAGAGGTTAAATTACATCTGAAAAGCACGTTTGCTCATCCACAGCCTATTAGTGTCATAGTATACAGAGTGGGGGAATCTTTTCTGCAATCTGCCCAGAGATGTTGTCTACTGACGTATTAAGACCCATGTGTTCTTGTTTTGCAGGGGAGCCTTCTCTGTGGTGAAAAGATGCATGAAGATTACCACAGGTCAAGAGTACGCAGCCAAAATTATCAACACCAAAAAACTTTCTGCCAGAGGTATTATACAGAACCCACTGAGCATATCTTTCGTTGAGTCTTTGTCCCCATGTTGTAAAGTTTACATATGCTTACAAAAATTGTTTGGTCTACTTTATCTGCCACTTATTATGTATGTACTCCACTTTGTACCTTTCATATGGGTTGTCTTGCAAACTTGGGCAACCTTTCCCCACAGCCGTCTGCCACACTTTCAGTCAACACTTTGTTTTGTATACCTTTATTAGCACTATTGGCGAGGCAGTAGGAGAACATCTTGATTTGTTGTCTATAGGGGAGATGGAACTGTGCGTGGTATCTAGATTACTATTTGTTAATCCACATGGAAGCAACTTGGGGCACATTTAGCCCACCTAGGACTCTGATCAGAAATGGTCATGCAGATGTAGCTTTCTTCGGAATCTGTGCTACTGTATTATCCAGTTGAAGTTGGGTGGTGGCCACTTTTGGAGGTGCATAAGTCAGCAGAGGGAACTTCAACATGTTAGTTGTGTTTTTGCCCTGATTAGAACTTTCTGGTCATCCATGGCCCAAGGAGCCATGTAAGGTTTTAGCTTACTTAGCCTACAAGGAGTAGGATCACTAACATGGCAGATTGCACAATTGTCACATTAAGTAGTAATTTCTTAAGCCCTAATCGGCCATCCAAACTAATCCCTCTTTGTGCATAAATACAGTACAGACGCCATATAATATTGATATACTGTAGGTACATAATCTTACATAATCTTTCTAAGAGAATTCTGTGAAGGACAACATGGACATTTTATATTTTTTTGGGAGTTAATAGAGTGAAATATAATGTAGTAAGGATAAAAATTGGCATCCACAAATGATAGAACTTTTTATGAGCTTGCGCAAAATCTTTTACTTGCAATGTATATAATACAGTATATGCACTCCTTTTCAGAATAGCAGCATGTCCCTTATATTAATGCAAATATCTCACAAGAGAGAATCACAGGACAGGTGCAGAGAAGATGGAGAAATTAATTTCCCCATCTTCTCTATTGTCTCTGCTCGTACAACGTAGACTTGAATAAGTGAGTGTAATCCAAATATCTGATGCCATCAGCATGGATCTGCACCGCCCCATAGTACAACGTTGGGCCAAGCTACATGTGATAAAACATCAGATAGCACTCTGCCATGTTATACGGTTGTGTGAGTAAGCCCTTAGGAGACGTTCAGTATTTGGTCAGTATTTCACATCAGCATTTGTAAGCCAAAACCAGGAGTGGGTGAGAACTACAGAAGTGGTGACCAGTTTCTTTTATACATTTCCTCTGATTGTTCTGTCGGGATCACACTCAGTCGGAGCAGCCTTTGGAAGTGGTGAATCACCAGAAATAATACACAAGACACGTCTTGTATAGTGTATCACTGGGAAGTCTCTGAAGCACGCCTGCCTTCAATGTGCTATCCCTTCTTTATATAGCTGTTTCAGTAGGTTTAGTGGTTATACAAGTTTTGCATGTTTAAACAAAGAGACAAAACAGGAAAAAAAGAAAAGAAAACAGTTTCGTGGGCGGCAGTTTCACAACAAACAGTACAAAGGCAATTCCACAGACAAGAAAAACAGGATTTCATACTATAGCTAAAATGTCCTTGAATGGACAGGTCAATATTTATCACAAATTCTTTTTTTTATTTTTGTTCATTGAGGTAATCATTTTTGTTCTGCTCTTCACAATCCCCCCTTTGACATATTCCATTCAAAACCTTGTCGATCATTTTAGTCATTCTTTTTGTGATATTACAAAAAAAAAACTTTATATTCTCGCATCCATTACACAAAATTTATTTGTGCATACCGAGATACCCTTGAGTACAACCTTGAATAATACATATATAATTACAATAACCATAACTGTATGTATTAGGCTTTGCATAATCCCGGTAACCCACCCACCGATCCCTCTGAACCAATTGGCCGGGTTAAGAAAAGAAAAGGTATCTGACCACCAGCTATCCTTATTTTGGTCATTGTCTTTGTCATACTGATCCCTGAGTCGTTGTACGTCTTTTAATTTAAATCTCATACTCATAGTACTATTCGGGTCTATATAATGACAGCAGGTGGGTCCGATGATTTGACACATACCCCCTTGTGAGGCAGTTAGGTAATCCAATACCAGGGTATGTTGGTTAGTGACTATTATAAGCTGATTCTGTACAGCTATACTAGTATTTAATATGTCCAATATATCCCAAATCTGATCATCTAGATAATCCGTGGCTCTAACTAATTTATCCCACATTTGTGTTAACATAGGATAAATAAAAATGGTACTAGCAATTTTGTTGGGAATTCCCATTTGTACTATATGCGGCCTCCCCGAGGGACGTGGTGAGTTATCTGCAGCTCTTTTATACAGTGTGTGCTTGGGCACGGCTTGCATATTCACTTGTTTATTTGAAATTATGAAAGTAGCCGGGGTTAGGCGTCCTAATGTACAAGTACCCTTTATACCTACGGGAAGCCATTTATATGCTCCTTCTCCGCATATCCAAAATGTACCCTCAGGCAGATCCCACAAAGCTGAGTGCTGCAATACCAATCTGTGAGCCAAATCCACAAAACTAGATACATTCTGAAGCATACACCAAGAGGGTTTTTGTCCCAAGGGGCTACAGTACCCGGCTGCGGGATTCCCACATACATGCATTCCGTTGACATACTCATTGGATTCATTACAAACCAGGTTCCCCGGCTTACTTGTACAACTGTCTGCATCACCTTGGGGGAACAACTCAGAATGTTCCCATTTTCTATTATGTATGTATCTTTCCAATACTGTAGGTTTGAAAGCATCAGAGGAAGGGGTGGTTGTACTGAAACTGAGCTGTAGATTTTCAGTGGGGACCTGTCCTAAATCAGTTAATCCAGTCTTATTCCTAGGTACCCATTTTCCTCCCTTGAATGCTAAATATTGTAAGTTGTCTATTTTTCCTGTAAGATTGCCCTGCCACCAAGGAAATTCTACCCATCCCACAATTGGTATGGCGATTGTAGTATTCCATAGTCTAGTATTGCCAGGTTGGTTGTTGGCCAGGTTGTCTGAACAATTAGGCCAAGCGAATATTTCTTCAGCTGACACGGGAACTGCTAGAAAAGGTATACTTGTGGCTGATACTGGTGAATGGGTACAGATCCAACAATCTGCCAGGGGTTGCGTATTATTTAACAAGTCATGCACTAATTTTCTATGATGTTGTACGAATCTATTGTTCAAAGGGGCTAGAGAATTCAGTCTTTCCCATGCCTCCGTTGAGGTTAACATTATTAACATCAATATCATGAGTCTTATACTGCTTTTTTGCAATGGCTTGCATGTATCCATGATGCCTTTCCTTCAAGCTTGACTGCTGTTGGAGTTGTTAACAGGACTTGGAAAGGTCCGTCAAATCTCGGTTCCAGAGTCTTTCTGGTGTGTCTTTTCACGTAGACTTGATCACCAGGTTCCAACTTGTGGCCTCCTTCGAGATTTTCTGGATCTGGAAGGGAAGCAAAAACTTGCGAATGCACTTTAGTTAAACGTTTTTGTAATTCTTGTACATAAGCAGTTAAAGTCTCAGTATTCAACATCAGTTGTTGTGGAAAATAACAACCCAAATTTGCTGCTCTACCAAAAAGAATCTCATGTGGTGACAGCTTCGCCTTCCCCCTTGGGGTGTTTCGGATGGAATACAGGGCAAGTGGTAGACACTCGGTCCAAGGCTTTCCTGTTTCTGCCATGGCCTTCTGGATTTTTAATTTTATTGTCCCATTTAATCTTTCCACTTTACCTGAACTCTGTGGATGATATGGAGTGTGAAACTGGTTTTCTACTCCCAACATTTTGATAACATTCTGGAATATTTCCCCAGTAAAATGGGTACCCCTATCTGACTCGATCACCTCAGGCATGCCGTAACGGGGTATCAGTTCATGTGCTATTTTAATGGCAGTAGTTTTTGCTGAGGCTTTACGAACTGGATAAGCCTCTGGCCACCCTGAGAACATGTCCACACACACAAGCACATATTCGTATCCATTGTACCTAGGAAGTTGGATGTAGTCGATCTGGAGTCTTTGAAAGGGATACAGTGGTCTTACATGATGCTTGGTTGGGGTTTTAATGGCCTGACCTGGATTGTGTGCCAGGCATATAGCGCATGCAGCACACATGTTCCGAGCAAAATTACCAAAACCTGGAGCCAACCACCTTTCTTTTACCTTGAGCGTCATACCATTTGCCGACACATGCGTGGGTAGGTGGAGGTCACTTGCCACTGCGGGGTACCAGGCTCTGGGTAAACACAACAAAGTTCCTTTTTTCCATAATCCTTGCTGATCTTCTGCCCCTTTTTTCTGCCACTGCCCTCGTTCTTCGTCGTCTACCTGTTTCTGAGCTTCCTTCAATCTTTCCTCATCATCTTCAGAGCTATCTAGTGTGTGGGCATGATGTAAGGGTTTACGTGCTGCCTGTTTTGCTGCCTTATCGGCTTTATCGTTACCCCTGGCTTCCTCGGTGTCGAGTCTCACATGTGCAGCTACCTTTATCACCGCTATTTCTTTAGTTTCTTGTGCTGCCTCCAGAATCTGTCTAATGAGGGAGGCATGTTTAACAGGTTGGCCTGAAGCAGTCATATAACCTCTGGCTCTCCATATTACGCCAAAATCGAAAATAATGCCATGTGCATATCTAGAATCAGTGTATATGTTTGCTGTCTGATCTTTGGCTATTTTTAGAGCTTCAACTAATGCCGTAAGTTCTGCTTCTTGTGCAGACTGATTAGCAGGGAGAGGTTCTGCTTTCAGCACTTCATGCTGAGTTACTACCGCATAACCTGTATGAAATTGTCCATTCATATCTGCATATCTACTGCCATCTATGAAAAGTTCAAATGTAGCATTACAGAGTGGCTTGTCACGTACATTACATAAGCCCTGAGTCTCTTGTTCCATTAATTGTACACAATCATGCATTGACTTTGATGGGTCAAAGGAGTTGGAGAGTGCAGTTTCAAAGGAGTTGGAGAGTGCAGTTTCCTCAGGTATGGTACCCCCCTCAGACTCTAAAGGGAGCAAAGACGCGAGATTAAGAGTCTGAATCCTGGCAAAGGAAATGTTGGGCGGCAGTAGTAGGGAACATTGGAGACGGAGGTGTCTGGCCATTGAAATATGTTTAGGTTGGACCTGGTTAAGAATGCCATGTACATCATGAGTGGTCTGAACTAGAAGTGGGTGATCAAGAACAATCTCAGAAGCTTTATCTAATAACAGTGAAATTGCGGCTACTACTCTTACACAAGAAGGTGCGGCTCTAGCTACAGGGTCCAGATGAGCTGATATGTATGCCACAGGTCTCTGTTTGTTTCCATGTTTTTGTGTGAGCACCCCTGTAGCATGTGAGGATATCTCAGCTGCCATTAATTGAAAAGGTTTAGTGTAGTCTGGGAGTCCCAAAGCCGGAGCTGATACCAGTGCTGTTTTCAAAGAGGAAAATGACTGTTTAGCCTCTTCACTGAGTGAATATGGTGTGTTGGCAATACAGTCATATAAAGGCTGCATGAGTTGACTTGCATGTATGATCCACTGTCTACAGTGTGAAACAATACCTAGGAAAGCACGCAGCTGTTTGTGATTCCTGGGTTCAAGCATGTTACGTATGGCTTCCGTACGTTGAGGTGTGAGGTGTCTGATGCCCTGTGATATGCAGTGACCTAAAAACACGACTGTTTGTTGACAAGCCTGGAGTTTCTGTCTATTTACTTTACAGCCTTCTTGCGCTAGGAAAATTAAGAAATTAACAGTTGAGGTAACTGCCGTCTGTTCATCAGGGCAACAAATAAGTAAGTCATCTACATACTGTAGAATGACTACTCCTGGTTCTGGGATGAAATTTTTTAGCACGGTCTGCATTGCTTCAGAGTACAAAGTTGGTGCGTGTACCATACCTTGTGGCAATCTTGTCCATGCTAATTGTTTACCCTTGAATGTAAAGGCAAACAAATGCCAACAGTTCTTATGTAGTGGCACAGAAAAAAATGCGTTTGATAAGTCAATTACCGTAAAATATGCAGCAGTGCTGGGAATTTGAGACAGTAAGGTATGAGGATTCGGTACCACAGGGGTGACCGGTGCCAAAACCTTATTGATTTCCCGTAAGTCGTGCACCATGCGATATTTCACCATAGTTTCTTTGGAGGACACTTTCTTTTTAACAGGATATAAGGGTGTATTGGCGGGTGACCTGATTTCTACCAAAACACCTTGTAACACATAATCCTGAATTTGTTGAGAAATCGCCTGTTCTTGCTGGGCGCTGATGGGGTATTGCCTAAGCTGAGGTAATATGGTTCCCGGGGCAGTTTCTAACAGTATAGGAGCTACTGATAAAAATCCTACATCAGTGTCTCCTTTTGCCCATAGGCTGTCAGGAACCCGAGACAAGTCAATTTTTGCTTGTTGAGTGTAAATTTCGGAAAATCCTCCATTGCCTGTATTCTAACATATGGTTCCAGAGTTTCTGCATCTTCAGGGATGGTCAGCATAACTGTGCCATCTTCTCTAAAATGGATGTTTGCATGCATTTTACTTAAGACATCAGTACCCAACAAGCAGGTAGGTGCACCTTTAGCAAATAAAAATTTGGATACAAAAGTTTTAGGGCCAAAGCTCACATTTAAAGGTTTTGTAAAGGGCAACGCCTGAATTTTACCATCATACCCTTCTGCATATGTAACCTTTGAGGATATATTGTCAGGATATGGTAAAAAGTCCTGATTTAAAATGGAGGATGTTGCTCCCGTATCTATCAGAAAAGGTACATTTTTACCCTCAACTTCAACTTGTATTATTGGTCTTCTAGAAGGAAGAGAGACCTGCATAACTTTCAGTCATTCTGAGCTGTCTGTTTGATCAGGCACTGGGTTATTTATCCTATTTTTGGGTACAAAGGTTCCTGAATCTATATCTGTTTTTCTCTTCCTACATTCCCTTTGGAAATGTCCTGGCTTCTTACAGTAATGACAAGTAAACTTTTGATTAGCAGAGCCAGTATTAGCCTGTGCAATTCTTACTGGCTTAGAATTTTCTCTTAAGTCCATTTCTATCCCTACAGCTTTCTGTCTAGCCAGGTGTGGGTCTTCCAAGGTTCTCCAATCAGGGGTTGCGGCCTTAAGCTTTTCCTTCACTTTTGGAGACAATCCATCTATAAAGGTTTTTGTAACTAACCTCATCATTCCTGGAGCGGTTAGATCCATGCCTTCATCTCTGAAATTATTTTCTACACTTAGATAATATTCGTCTACTGATTGTCCAGATTTCTGAGCCACCACTCCCGTTGTTCCTCTCTGCCTCTGTCTCTCCCTCATGAAAACCATTAAGTGATCTACAAATTGTGTACCTGATTCTATCGTTTGTAAGGCACCATCTCCTGCTTGGGGCCTATGTACCTGTAGATTTGCTAATAGCTCCTGGAAGAGTCCAGGAGTCATTTTCATTCTACATAATTCTTCTCCATCTGCCCAAACTCCAGCGTGAGTCTGCATAATTTGCTGTATATATTGTGCAAATCTAACTGGACACTGGGTGGGATCTGGTGCGTTATGCAAGAGAGACATGCCTTCAGCGGGGGACCAAGGGAAATATTGTCGAGTTTGGTGATATCTAGTTCCCATTACTCCGTCAGCACCAGGTTCCCTAAAGGGTCTTGGTACTACCCTAACAGGGGCAAGTACAGCGCCATGTCTAGGTGTACCACAGGCTAGGCAATCATTTCTCCAGTCTGGATTTTGTTGTCCACAGTGCGGACATACCCATCCTCCTGGTCCGGCTAAACTTTGAGGTGGTGTTTGGAGAAAAGATGGGGCATGTGGGTTAAGGTATGGGGGTGGGGTATTTTTAGATTCCACATTTTGTTTTTCTCCACAGCCTGTGGGTCTAATACACCACTTTTTACTCTGTTGATTATATGTCCATCCCTCATTTTCTGCTACCCTAGAGACATCAATCAATGCTTGGATCTGATCTATCCATTTCTTGTCTCCGATTATGCCTTTTTTCCTTTCCTGAATTCCTTCCCATAGTTTTCTACTAAAAGCTTCTGCCCTAGTAACTCCAAACTTACTAAAAATCTTTTTCAGCCCCTTAGTGGCATCTTCACCACTTCTCTCCTTTATGATAGTATAGATATCTAATTCTTCTGGTTCCGACTTTGTTTGCTTATTCCCCATTTTCTTATCCTGAGCTTTCTTGCCCTAGGTGGCGTTTGGGTATGAGAATACCTCGTTACCTTCTTCCTAAGGAGCTAGGATGTCTTTTTCTTGCCCTAGGTGGCGTTTGGGTATGAGAATACCTCGTTACCTTCTTCCTAAGGAGCTAGGATGTTTAAACTGTGTTGATGTAAGAAAATCCTGATTCCTACACCTATAGCAAACAACACAAATGCAACCAGACAGAAAAAGAAAAAGAACATACAACGTATCTTGTCCCAGGCTAATTTATCTGTCCTGGGCTCATACTATCATACACTTATCCGTCACCAGGTTTTTGTCAAAGACAGGATCAGAGATTGAACATAGGCGCGGAGGTCTCCCCGAAAGGACGCAACCACGTTGCCCAGTGGGACAGTCACTTCTTCTGTTTCAACCCCCTGGGCGGCTTACAGGGCTATTCCCAACTTCCACACACCTTCTATTCACATTCACTCTCATTCAATGCCATACTCCGTGAGGTGATCAATTCCTAAATAGTTCAAGAACCCGAGCTATAGGTATCCTCCTCTACTAGAACTACCCGCTAAAGAACACGACACAGAAAATCTTACGGACAGTGCAGGGCAGATATAAGAGATCTAACAGTGTCTCTTACCTGGCCAGGTTTTTGTTCATCTGCCGTCCATTATCCCAGATTCTCTTTTCGTTCGTATTCTGCCGGTGTTCTTGAAGGAATACACAGACCTCGGGTCCCTGTTCAGGCGCCAGGAAATGTCGGGATCACACTCAGTCGGAGCAGCCTTTGGAAGTGGTGAATCACCAGAAATAATACACAAGACACGTCTTGTATAGTGTATCACTGGGAAGTCTCTGAAGCACGCCTGCCTTCAATGTGCTATCCCTTCTTTATATAGCTGTTTAGTAGGTTTAGTGGTTATACAAGTTTTGCATGTTTAAACAAAGAGACAAAACAGGAAAAAAAGAAAAGAAAACAGTTTCGTGGGCGGCAGTTTCACAACAAACAGTACAAAGGCAATTCCACAGACAAGAAAAACAGGATTTCATACTATAGCTAAAATGTCCTTGAATGGACAGGTCAATATTTATCACAAATTCTTTTTTTTATTTTTGTTCATTGAGGTAATCATTTTTGTTCTGCTCTTCACAGTTCCACTCCTGATTTTGGCTTAAGGCGCCACTCCAGAGTTTTTTTTTTTTTTTTTGCAGTCCTGGAGAGGTGTCTATAATATAAGTTCCCTGCCCCTACTCTCATGCTTACCTGCAGCCATCTCATTGTTCTAGCATCACCGCTCCCTTCGGTCTCCGGCAGTTTCGGGCCTGCCAGATCGCTCCACTGTTTCATGGAGCAAGTCAATGGTCCCTTTTCAATGCATGTGTATGACAGCCCTGTTCTGGCACTGTTCAGCGCAGAAAAGAATGACTCCCTGGAGTATTGCTTTAAAAATACTGATGCAAAATACTGACGAAATACACGACATGTGAATGTGGCCTTAGGGTATATGCACACAATGTCTCTTTCAGACGGATTACTCAAAAAGCTTCACAAAAAATGAACATAATGCATAGCAATGTGAAAATATTTTGTTACTTTGTTTAACCTCTTCAGGCTTAAGAGACCTTGAAGCAGATAAGACATAACATGTTCATACTTTGGGCTGCTTAGTTTGTAAGCTCTATGTATTGAAGGCATAGAGCAAAGGTGTCTGGTGGTGGAACCACCGCAAACTCCACTGAAGAAACACCAGCATAGAGGCTTCAGGAGAATGACCATCGGCATTTTCCTGAAACGTTTTCAGCTTGGGAAAACCTAGTACTTCCACTGGCACCCTAATGGCGCTAAGTGCATGTAAGCAGGTTGCGGGATGCAGTGACAGACAGAAGGCAGAGCAAATGTTAACAATTTTACTTGAACAGGGGGATACTCCACACAGGGAAGCAAACAGTTTAATTGGGGTAATAAACCGTTAAATAGCAGAATGAACGGTTCAATGGCAAAAGGATATGCAGGGTTGAAAAACAGTGGATGTAACCGCAGTCCTTTTGTACACTTATGGTGTCAGAAGGTCCTCCGACTGTAGATGCTGCTTGAAAGTCAGTAGCACCAACAACAGCTGGCGCGGTGCTTGTCCAAGCAGGTCCTGCTGGTAACAGTGGTCTGTCTTCTGGTGGCAGTGGTCGGTGTCCGGTACCTTCCACTGGGCCCCTAGTCCATAAGTGGCTGCGTCCAACGCAGGCAATGCCGCAATACTGCCAGGGTCCTGGTTGAACTGTGTGGCAATGTGGGCAGCATCAAACAGTCTTGCACACTGCCTTGGCTGTTAAGCTTACGTGCAGCAATCAGCTGAACAGGGCTCCCGGCTCTCTCCCTGTCACTGCGGCAGGCTCCGGCAGCGTCCTGGCATATGGCTGGCCCCATTTTCTCTCGGCCTGACTGCGCACCTCGCGGAGCACGCTGCACATGCACCTTTCTCCTCTCACGGCTGGCAGGAAAGGTCAAGCGCGGGTCTGCGCTATATTGATGCTCGAGGGCTGGAGCACTCGCGTCCCCCTGCTGCACACTGTCTGTTCCCGAAAAGTCTCTCTCTAGGCCACCGGGTCCGTCTGCTGCAGTCTGTCGCAGCGCCTGTGGGTCAGGTGCAGAGCGCGCTGCCAGCCCTTCTGCTCGCACGCTGACGGCAGGGGCCTCTCTGCAGCTCCGCGCGTTTCCCCCCTCCGCTTCCTGCCGGGTTCCCTCTCTAAACACGCCCCATCTTCCTGGGTCATGCGGCCTGTCCCGTCCCCTATTCCTTCCCCCAGCCTCAGCAGTTCCGGACCCGGCTCAATACAGGTACTTGTAGCCTAGTCTTCCTCCTTACATGCACTCATCGTAATAAAGCAGAAAACAGTTGTCCGACCGTTTTTCAGGTGTGGAAAGCAGGGAAGAAAGAAAAGAGGAAAATGAAAAAAATATCCTGTACTGTGCTAGTCAGTTAAAAAAAAAAAATTGTTATTGTCTGACTTTTAATGACTACTTGGGTCTCTTTATCAGGCAGGGAGAGAAAAAGAATAATAGGAAAAAAACTCATTGGGGGATGGTGACCAGCACCCCTTTGATTACCTTGTGTGGTGCTGCTCCTCACCGGAAGTATTTTTTGTTTCCTATTTTTTTTTTTTTGTCTCCTTGCCTGATGCAATGATGACAACAGAGAAAGATGAGGCTTGAAGAAGATCCTGTTTAAATACTCTAAGGATTGTTAGAATTCCATTCAATAGTACCATGTTTTGTAAATTGTGTCAAACAAGCTGTGATGTGACAACATGCTTTCTATATGGGCATGTAGGTCACAGGAAGCTGAATAAAATGATACCTTGTTATCTGTGATCTAATGTCTTATTCCAAAGAAATCAACGTTTTTATCATATGTAAATGAGCTGTTAAAATCTATGGGCCGGACACTGATCTGCATGAGAATCTGCTTCCAGAGCTTATTTAAATAAAAGGGCGCTCTACCAGCGTTAGACAAGTAACTAGCATAGAACAGCAGAACTGAACTTTGTGTTCTTGTAGACGCATTTCCTGCAGCTCTCACAGCTCTGCTGTATTGCGACACTGTGTGCCTGTGAGCTGGAAGCTGAGAGGAACCTGCAGATGTCAGGTATAATCACACACAGCTCTGCAGTGAGCGCACAGAGGGCCGTTACACATCACACAGTTAGCTCCCTCTTATATTTTAAAATAATCTCTGGAGGCAGATTCTCGTGCAGATCTATGTCCGGCCATAGTCCATAGCCTGGAACATCTCATTTACATATAGGAAGAATTTCTCTGGATCCCAGCTAGCAATGTATCGTCTTATTCAGCTTCCTATGACCTACATGCCCATATAGACAACGGAGGAGGGTTGATTCTACTGACAGATGCCCATCCTTTTGCTATCCTCTATATTCATTTCATGGTCAGATTTTTGGAAAAGACTAATGCTCTCTTCCTGGCACCTCCGCAGGAAAGATACTTCCATACTACAGCCGACTAGCAGCTCAACAGAATGATGTTCCAAAGCTTCTGCCAGTGGCTAATCTACATGATTACCTTGTTGGCTACAATAAAATAGCCATGTCTATTGCATGCGCATCAAGATTATTTCTAATCGCTATTACAGCAATGAATCCACTTGTAAGGCAGCAGTGACAGGACGAGTCAGCTAAGAATTGTGTGGCTTCAGGCTTGTTAGCGGGCAGTAGTCTGCCTGAAAGGCACGCGCCAACATGGGAGTAAGACGCTCCTGCGGTATGTTGTGAAAAAATAGGTCAGAGCTTAATTGAATCAGATTCCTCTTCATTATTTACAAATGAACTTGCTCCATTAAGGCATGCTGTATTTAATAGAGGGGCCTGGCAGAATTCTTCTGCGTTTTGGAGATCTGCAACGGGCTGGCTTTACAGCATAATTATTATGGAAGCTGGGAATTATTCATGTATATGTACAAACAGGCTGTGCTTTCTTCAGACGATTCACTTTAGAAATAAACCCCTCGCCACCTCCAGTAATCTCTAGAGGTGAGGATCTGGAGAAGGAAGGTGCACACATAATGCTTTTCTTGCTGCGTCTGAAATAGATCTGTGTGGGTCTTCACAGCACTGGTATAATGAGAGCTGCTATTTTTGCTAGCAGTCATTTTTAGAAACCTAGCAAACAATGTGCACTCCTCTGCTTCATCACAATGATGCTGTGAGAAGATGCCCGCAGTCTGCCTCCCCTGATCTTTTCCTTCGTCGGAATAGGGGCCCTCATACACCGAGCAATGTTAGCCGAGCCCGCCTGGCCTAATATGTATGAGGGTCTCACCCTGACCGGTGATGTTGGGGAGAGAAGTATTGGGCAGTCTTGAATTTTAATATCCAATCTTTTTGTTCTTCAGGAGGACAAACGACCAATAAATTCATCAGAATGTACACCTCAAAAGTGTAAATCAGGGCAGGAATGTCCATCCGCCTCCGACTGTAGTACTATTCTCGTCGTGGCACACAGCAGCAGAAGCATGCAATTTCTCCAGCTGATTCTTCTTCAAGAATGGCAATCAAAACGCCACTCCTAAGGCCTCCATAGTGTCGGCCGGACCCAGCCATGTTGACGGGATCGGCCGATGGTCTAATGTTTAAAGGGCGTCACTGAACTGATGGTCAGTGGAAGTCGATTGTGCATATTCGATTTCAGACTTCTGATCGCATTGTTCTCCCCGATGTGTCAGCCGGTGGATTTTTCATAGAGAACACCTAATTATTGATGAGTGAATATACTTGGACTATAACATAAGTACATGTGGGGATTACCTAGCAAGCAGGCAACCTCCACATGTTCTCAGCCTGGCTAACAGATGTAAATCATTCAGCTGCGGTAATAAAAACTAAATCTCCGAGCACTAAAAAATACTCGGAGGACACCCGAGCGTGCTCGGGAAATGTAGAGTAACGAGCATATTCGCTCATCACTACACCTAATCGCTCAGCTGAATAGGTGTTCCTGTGCATGGGAGTGTCGGCTGAGGTGTTCGTTGGGCAAATATTGTTTTACCAACAGCCATATAATGTGTATGGTCTGCTTTACTGAAGCTTAGGCTGTGGCATCCACATATCCTGGATGACTGCTGCATGATACTCCGTCAAAGAGAGGATGAGACCGCTAAGAGAACCAATTCTTGGTGTTTGATACGAGAGATCTCTGTTGGTTTCATCTAAGATCCGAGAACCAGTGCCAAATTGCCCAAGTTCAGCTTTGTTGTAGGGCATGTCATCTGCAGTTGGCATTAGCCAGCATCTTTTTTTTATTTTTTTATTTTTTTTATTTGGGGTGTTTCGCATTTGATCTAAAAATCAACCAGTGTATCCCATTCCTCTAATGTGAGCGCAGGTGTTCTCCAGTCATTTTGTGCAAACATCATGTAGTCTCAGGAGCAGATGGGACCGCTTCATGATATCCATACCGGTCATCTTATGAGATTTAGCCTGTGTTCACTTTGCATTTTTGCCTCTTCAGCATTCAGTGCTGATATGTGAACCATGGGAATTTCTCTGAGCTGTTTGTGGTAGATTAGGTTTCATGACATTTTGCAAATACAAATTTTTTTTCCACTATTGATTCAATTGCTGTGACATTTCTAGACGGGTTTATAAATGGCCGAGTTTTCTCTGGTGTGGCTTGTATGTTGTTGTTGTTTGCCTGTCATGTTCACCTACTCTTTCTGCATAGAAAGGAAGCATGCGATGAAGAATCCCATCTGTAGCTAACGGATAATGTGGAGATTTGTGGAAAGCCCTTATAAATCTGTGTTAAAGGGAACCTGTCACCAGGTTTGGCCAATATGAGATACGTCCACCACCTTTTAGGGCTGATAGGCAGCATTCTATATTGCTGTATATATGCCTCCAACCCGACCTGTAGGAGAAGAAAAATCACTTTTATTATACTCACCTGCGGGGCGGTCCGGTCCGAGGGGTGTCGCTCTTCTTGGCCCAGCGCCCCCCTAATCATTCAGCTGATCCCGGCGGCAGATGACCGACGTGTCTACAGGCAGATGAAGCTGGTCACATTAAAGGGATTTTCCCACGAACGAAAGTTCATTTTAAAAATTGTCTGTGTCTGACCGTGTACGAGAGCACATGGGGTACACGGGTCAAAGAAGAGATGACATGACGAGAAGGCAGATGGGGGAGAGAGAAAGTGCACAAAGGTGAGAGAGACAGCACAGGGGGAGACAGCTGAAATGGGACAGCACACGAGGGGAGAACACGGCACAGGAGGAGAGAGACAGCAGACAAGAAGGATAGCACATGGGGTAGAGAGGTCAAAGAAGAGAGCACAGACGGGAGAAGTCAGCACAGGGGGAAAGAGAGAGTGGATAGGTGGGTGAGCACATGGGGGGGAGTGATTCTCAGCGCTGCAAAGCCTGCCCCCATCGTGACATTACTGGCCTCCCAATGCAATAGCATCAAGCCTCCATATAGTCTATTGGAATGTTTGGCAGCTCCTCCGCCTATCGTTGAGCCAAGGGGTCTGCAAAAAGGAGACATCATTATGAAAACTCTGTAAAAAGTTAAGAATCGCTTAACTGGTAATTGTTTTACAGAGCCATGGTGGACACTGTACCAGAATGCTAAGAGATCAATCACTCTGCATGTGTTACGGCTGTCAAACAGCCTTGAGACAGGGAGTCGCGAACATATTTTTCGAGCACACTGAAATTTAGCATGTGAGCATGCTCAGATAACACCTTATACGAGCACGTTCGCTTATCACTATTCCCATCCATTGCGTGATAGTAATCCAGTATATTAGCCAATCTGCCATGGACTTCAGCCGTTATAAATTGTATTTGAGAAATGTATAAGATGAAGGGGTTTTATAAATAACGTGTGCAACCAGATATGTGTTTCATAAAGCGGATACTTGTGACAGGTTCTCCATGAAGCTCACAATGACTTTCTAAATATGGCTGTGAACTTGCTTCCTTCTATATTGGATCATGAAAGCGTCCATTACTGCGGGGATGCAGCGCTGAACACTGAAGTGATATGCTGCGTCAGAGACACGTGATGCGATCTGAAACATGTTGGCGAGGTGGGAACTAATGAGCCATCCCCTGCCGCTCAGTGTATTGTACTGTTCCTGTCTCACTCCAGCTATGCTAGGTGCACATCCTCATGGACGGTATTCACCTCTGCATGTCGCGAAGGATTATCTCTGATTGATAAGCTCCTTACTCTGACTGCGTTCTGCCCATCTCTCCTGCTGCTTCTGCTCCGTGCTGTTATATTTAGCTTCTGTGCAAATCGAGCGCCCGCCTGCTCAGCCTGCACCTTTATGTATTTTCCTTTTTTTTTTTTTTTTTTCATCCGGAGGCTGCCGTCACACTAGCAGTATTTGGTCAGTATTTTACATCAGTATTTGTAAGCCAAAACCAGAAGTGGAACAATTAGGGTATGTTCACACGTTCCTGATTTCCCTCCTTTTTTTTTTCAGGACTGAAACCGCAGCTCTTTGCAGAAAACGCAGGTCCTTTTTTTTGGTGCGTTTTTTGATGCGTTTTTTGATGCGTTTTTTTATGCAGTTTTCTATGCAGAGTCTGTGTGTTTTCTAGGAAGTTTTTTCGGGTTAAAATGGCTGAAAATACCCTACCCCTAACCCTAACCCTACCCCTAACCCTATTCTAACCTTAGTGGAAAAAAAAAAAAAATTCTTAATTTTTTTATTGTCCCTACCTATGGGGGTGACAAAGGGGGGGGGGGGGTGTCATTTACTATTTTTTTTATTTTGATCACTGAGATAGGTTATATTTCAGTGATCAAAATGCACTTTGGAACGAATCTTCCGCAGGCAGATTCGGCGGGCGCACTGCGCATGCGCCCGCCATTTTGCAAGATGGCGGCGCCCAGGGAGAAGACGGCCGGACGGACACCGGGAGGCCGGGTAAGTATAAGGGGGGGAGATTAGGGCACGGGGGGGGCATCGGAGCACGGGGGGGGGGGCATCGGAGCACGGTGGAAGGGCATCGGAGCACGGGGGGGGGCATCGGAGCACGGGGGTGGGGGCATCGGAGCATGGGGGGGTGGGATTGGGGCAGCCACACTCCGCCCACGCACTTCCGCCCGCTTCCCCGCACTTCCTGCTGCAGCGGTTCGGCACCACAAACCGCAATAAAACCTGCAGATATATTTTTGATCTGCGGGTTTTACTGCGGGTTTGACCTCACAATGGAGGTCTATGGGTGCAGAACCGCTGCGGCTCCGAAAAAAGAAGTGACATGGTACTTCTTTTTTACCGCGGCTATTCAGCGCGGCTTTTTTTCCCGATTCCCGCATCATGTGCACAGTGGTTCCTGTTTTCCATAGGGTACATTGTACTGTACCCTGCATGGAAAACAGCTGCGGAACCGCAGCGGCAAAAACGCTGCGGTTCCGCAGAAAAAAACGCACTGTGTGAACATGGCCTTCGAGGAAAAGTATAATAGAAACATATGCACAACTTCTGTATTTATCACCCACTCCTGGTTTTGGCTTACAAATACTGAGGTAAAATACTGACCAAATACTGCTAGTGTGACGGCAGCCTTATTCTTTTTGTGAAATGTGATGAAACCTTGGCCTTGTGTATATATCTAGACATACATTTTGTCATATTTAATTATCTACGGTACTTCATTATGGCCAGACTAAAAGTAAATTATGGACTGAGGTGCACTGCCGCATTTGCATAGCTTGTAAGGGTGTATTGGGGTTAAGTCATGCCCTGCACCCTTTCCTAGTAAAACAGGTATGTTTTACGTGTAAAATGCTTATTATGTAATGATGTATGTGTAATGTGTAGTTATGCATCTTTATGGACAAGGGATAGATTTAGGGAATTGCATTACAAGTGTAGGATTTAGTGAGAATAATAGTAATGGGTAGAATAGTGTTTAGTACAGTGGGGGGCACTGTAGATTAGGAAATTAGATAAGGTTACGATAAGAACTGGTTAAGGAAATAGGGGATTTCCAAGTTAGGAGGGGCAAGAGTGGTGATAGTTGAAACAGTTCCTGGTTTTAGTCAGTTAGAGAGTTGGATGGAGGACAGTAAGGTTGTTTCAGAAACAAGTTTAAGAAGAGTCCAACAGGGCTGGAAGTCACACGAGTACGAGAGAACAGGAGCAGCATGAGAACGGCAGCGACTAGGTTCAGTGGGACATCTCGGAACGTTCGAGTCCGACGGTCTGGAAAAGGCATGGAAGAGCCATCCTTTATTCCGCCCTCGGAAGGGAAAACTGGCAGGGAACCCCAAGCACAAACTTGTCTGGCTAGTCGGGAAGCTGCGTTACCGGATGGTACGTTGCAGGAACAAAGTTTGCCAGGAAAGCAAGGGACAGCACAGAGGAAAGGATCTATGATCAGTGAGAATTACTGTGCGATGTCGGTGACTGAACTGAATTTGTTGAGTAAAGTCCCACACAACAGATGGGACATTGCGTTTTCTTTGCAGGGTGCCAGTGTTTGCCGCAACAGTAGCACCTCGCCATGACTACCACCCTGGTCACTTCACAGCTTTTCACTATAAGGCCGGCATCACACTAGGCGTATGAAAATATGGTCCGTTTGTTACGGCCGTAATACGCAGTAATTGTCCCAAAACACTGTTCCGTATTCAATTCGAGGATGCAATTTTTTTACGCACAAATTTATCCATGTGGCATCCGTATGGCTTCAGTAATTTTTTTTTCTCGCAGGCTTGCAAAATGGACGCATCATGGACCATCGGCTCAAATATTCTTAAAAACATATATATATATATATATATATATATATATATATATATATATATATATATCAGTGAGACACACATATGTATGTATTTATTTATATTTAATTCAGCGCTAGATAGTAGAAAAGCCGGTAATTCAATTGTCGGATTTTCCTATCTCCTTCACAAACCCGACAGCATATGAGACATGGTTTACATACAGTAAACCATCTCATATCCCTTCTTTTATTTCATATTCCTCTTTAGTAATGTAAGAAGTGTCTTTGTGTCAAATTTGGGGTCTCTAGCTATTAAATTATAGGGTTAAATACCGGAAAAATTTGGCGTGGGCTCCCGCGCAATTTTCTCCACCAGAATGGTAAAGCCAGTGACTGAGGGCAGATATTAATAGCCTGGAGAGGGTCCATGGTTATTGGCCCCCCCCGGCTAAAAACATCTGCCCCCAGCCACCCCAGAAAAGGCACATCTGGAAGCTGCGCCTATTCTGGCACTTGGCCACTCTCTTCCCACTCCCCTGTAGCGGTGGGATATGGGGTCCGTGTGTAATCCGTAATTTTCTCGCCCCCATAGACTTTCATTGGTGTATTTTTTGCGCAATACGCTGACAAACGCAGCATGCTGCGATTTTCTACGCCCGTAACATACTGTATATTACGGATGCGTAATATACGGCAGATAAGAGCTGCCCCATAGAGAATCATTGGGCCTTGTGCAATGCGTATTTTCTGGACGTATTTTCTGCGCTCATACGTCCGTAAAACTCGCTAGTGTGACGCCGGCCTAATACTCATTTTGTGAAGTTATTGTACATCTTCGGGCCCACATCTTCTCATTGTGTCCAAAAGGTATTTTGTGTCAATTTTCTTTTACTATAGCAGACACGTGTTTGTTTAGATAGATTAGACTGTAACACTTCCATCAGTACAGGTCTTGATGAAGTTGGGTGTGTGCAAATATGTAGGCAAAAAATAAACCTAAGGAGGTTACCCATGATGGACCTTCAAACCCTGTGAAGTGTCCGCAAAATTAATAAACATGCTGCGTTTTTTCCCGAAATGCGTTTCTGCTCCGGAAAAAATGCAGCATGTGCAAAAAAAAAATGCGGATTGCATTCTAATAGGATGCTTAACGTAAGTTCTTTTTTAGCTGTTTTATTGCGTTTTTTATAGCGGAAAACCGCCAAAAAACGCAAATAATCCTGAACGTGTGCACACAGCCTAAGGAACTAATTCAAATTACAACAGACAGTTTCCACTGCTGATGGCAATAACTCCGTGCAAAGAAATGTAAAAGAAAAAGACCCAAGCATTTTACAACTCCTGTTTGTTTTCTATATAAGCATGTGTGTAAGTTTTCCAGAAATCCTTCTTTAATTTAAAGGGAACCTGTCACCCCCGTTTTTTGAGATTGAGATATAACCCTATCGCTCTTTTCTTCCCCAGCTTTCCGTTGGTTTCCGGCTTTGGGAAAATGGCCGCCGCGATCTCTAATGCGCACGCGCGGCATCCCGCGGCCATTTTCCTGAAGCCCCGTGCAGCAGAGCACTCGATCTGCGCACGCGCGGCCCCAGGAAGATGGCAGCCCCCACCGATGACAGGGGCAATAGCGCAGAACGCGCGCTTTTGCTTCACGTGCGCGCAGGGGATTCGGAACTCTGGACATGCGCACACCACTACGCCACCAACGGAAAGCTGGGGAAGAAAAGAGCGATGTCACCACGCCCACCCGACCTGACCAGCCTGATTGACAGGCGAAAACGGTGACTTTGGTAATGTATTTCTCAGCATAGGTGGGGAATCGGGGTACACTACATACACTATAGTAACACACAGCGCAGGCCCTATTTAACAGTATTTATATCTCAATCTCAAAAAACGGGGGTGACAGGTTCCCTTTAAAATAAAGAAGATTAAACAATTTGTGTGAACCCAGATTAATAAACATTTGTAAGTTATTTGAATGAAAAATACTATTTCTTATAGGATCAGATGTTCTACTAGAAACCTGTGACCTTGCTAGAATACATATATCATGTCTGTGTTTTATGCTTGACAAGTTGTGTATCAGGTGCAGCCTGGCTTGGAGGGTAATCTAGCGTTTAGCTCAGTATATCTTTATTATGGGAATGGCTATGCGTGACCAGTGTGTCAAGCTTGAAATTGCTGTGTTAAATGAAATATAGTCATTCAGTTAACTACTAAACTGAGTATTTAAGCCTGGGACCAGGCATATACACTTCACTGTATCCTTCTTTTAAACAATTTGGATGCATCACTTTATTTCCAATGAGATAGTTTCTATAATGTGATACATAAACATTTCTTCCAAAACCAAATATAAATATGTTTAACAGTATAATCTGAATAGGGACAACCAGGGTGAGCCACCGACAAGCTGGTGCGCCATTGTTGTATATTTAGGGTGCCAACATCCGCGGATAGGCAGGACCAGTCAAGTCTAGCTTCCTAGACTATTAATATCAGCTCACAGCTGTATACTTAGCCTTTCCTAGTTATTAAAATCTGAGACCCTGGGAAAAAATCACATAGGGTCCCCTTTAATTAATAACCAGCAAAGGCTAGGCAGACCGCTGCGGGCTGATATTAATAGCCTAGGAAGGAGCCGTGGATATTGGCCCCCTGCCAGACTAAAAGCATCAGCATTCAGCCGCCACAGAAAAGATGCATCCATAAGATGAGCTAATTCTGTCACTTAACCTTGCTCTTCCCACTTGCCCAAGTTGGGTGATAGTTGGGGGTTGTCACATTTGTGTTGTCAGGTGACATCAAGCCCAGAGGTTAGTAATGGAGAGGTGTCAATAAGACGCTCCAATTACTAACCCAATAGTGATATTGTATAAAAAACACACGCACACGCACCCTGAATAAAGTCCTTTATTTGAAATAATGACAGACTCCTTTATTGAACCATACTGGTGTCATCGCCCTGTCCACTGAAAATACATCTCCTGCAAAATGCAAAACAATTAAAATAATAAACAACAATATTCCTCACCTCTCCGAAGTGAAGAGATAATCCATAATGTCCCACGACAATCCTGATGACTTTAAGAGCAGTCACCAATGTGACTGCTCTGAAGGATAGCAGGCTCACACTGACAGCAGCGTGTAATCACTCCTGCAGTGTGTATCACTGAGCTGCGGTGGGAAAGTTCACCAGAGTTCGTCAGCTGTTGAGCCCCGGTGACCTCACTGACTTCACCTCTCCTGCGTAAGAACTTTCACCACAGCTCAGCTCTACACAATGCAGGAGTGATTGTCAGTGTCACCGGCTGCTGGGTAGATCAGTCTCATCAGCTGATGAGACTGCTCTACAAGTGATCTGAATTGTCTGTGGACAATATGGATTAGGGCAGATAGATAATGGGTATGGTTTATAATTTTTTTTTCTCTTCTCCAGGTGACATGGGCATTGGGGATTAGGCATTAGGGTGAGTATATAGTGCTTTTTGATTTATTTTTTTCTACAGTAGACAAAGGGCTTCAGTGATTAGGTGTAAGGTGAGTATATATCATGTGTTTTTCATATCAATATTTATTGTTTTTTTTTTCTTTTACTTTGAGCACAGGCTTTGGCTGATGACTACATCCATCAGCCAACACCTGCTCCTGCTGTAATCAGTGACAGCAGGTGTCTGCTGATTTGGAGTAGTAGTGTCTCATCAGCCGATGACTGTGACCTGCCGTATGCTTTTTACTGTGGGTCACAGTCACATCTGCGGGGTCACACAATGAGTCTGAGGATCTCATCTCAGTGCCTAATGGCAGTCAGGGTAGCACATGGAGAGCTGTGCGGGCCTCCAAAGAAATGCCACTCCACACCATTACTGACCCACTACCAAACTGGTCATGCTGGAGGATGTTGCAGGCAGCAGAACCTTCTCCACAGCTTCTCCAGACTCTCACATCTGTTACTTGCTCAGTGTGAAACTGCTCTGATCCGTGAAGAACACAGAGCGCAAATGTCAGATCTGCCAATCTTGGTGTTCTCTGGCAAATACCAATTGCCCTGTACGGGCTTGTGGATGTCGGGCCTTCATGTCATCCTCATGGAGTCTGTTACTGACAGTTTGAGCAGACACACGGATGTTAGTGGCCTGCTGGAGGTCATTTTGCAGGGCTCTGGCACTGCTCTTCCTGTTCCTCCTTGCACAAAGGAGGAGGTAGGAGTCCTGATGCAGGGTTGATGCTCTCCTATGGCCCCCTCCACATCACCAGGTGTACTGGCCTTTCTCCTGGTATCTGTTCCATGCTCTGGACACTGTGCTAACAGTCACAGCTACCCTTCTTGCCACAGCTCACATCGATGTGCCATCCTGGATGAGCTGCATTACATGAGCAACTTTTGTGGGTTGTAGCCACTTCCTCATGCTACTGTACCTTTAGTGGTGAGGGCAATGACAAAACTCAAAAGTGACCAAAATGGCCAAAAAGGATGAGACCAGAGAAATGGTCTGTGGCCACCCCCTGCAGAACCACTCCTTTATAAGGATTGTCTTGCTAATTGCCTATCATTTCTACCTGTTGTTTGTTTTATTAGCACAACAGCAGGAGAAATTGAGTCACAATCAGTGTTGCTTCATAACTGGACAGGTTGATTTCACAGAAGTGTGATTGACTTGGAGTTACATTGTGTTGTTTAAGTGTTCCCTTTATTTTTTGGAGCAGCGTATATAATTGCGTGCTGCAGTATATGGCTTATTTGCTGGTGCCTGCACACACTGGCTCCCATTGTCCCAATGGTTGCTGCTGCATGCTGTTATCAGCAAGCAAGCCATTTACATGCTGCTGTCAGAGCTAGCTCTGGTCACTGTAGTTATAGTAGTTAGTTACATCTGCCTGGTGTACAACCCGCCCTATACAACCCGCACGTGACTTGTGATGAAAATGTGCGTCAAATCTCATTAAGTGGATAGATGCTTTCCCCTTTTTCTTAATTGGTTTGTTATACCCGTGTTGTTAAAAAAAAAAAAAAAAAAAAATTAAATACAATCAGATGCCAGTTACTTTCTCCATGTCAAGAGTTGTGCCTCTACTGCTGCCCCTCTGGTTGTGCACATGCTGCAGCGGTGACATCCGCTATGTGTGATACATAGTGCTATCATTCTACGGCTACTTTCACACTAGCGTTGTGCACTGCACGTCGCAATGCGTTGTTTAGGAGAAAAAACGCATCCTGCAAAATTGCTTGCAGGATGCGTTTTTTCTCCATTGACTAACATTTGGCTTTGCCACACGTCGCAACCGTCATGCGACGGTTGCGTCGTGTTGTGGCGGACCGTCGCCACCAAAAAACTTTGCATGTAACGTTTTTTGGTGCGTCGTTACCGTCTCTTCCGACCACGCATGCGCGGCCGGTACTCTGCCCCCGCCTCCCCGCACCTCACAATGGGGCAGCGGATGCGTTGCAAAACAGCATCCGCTGCCCCCGTTTTGCGGCGCTTCCACAGTATGCGTCGGTGCTCCGCAACGTCACATTGTGACGGGCAGTGCACGACGCTAGTGTGAAAGTAGCCTTAGATTTGTGTGTAATATATTATATATGGTGTGTGTTTATCTCCTTAGTTAACAGTATTCCGTAAAGAAGCTTCTCATGTTTCCTCCAGGGTTTTTCCGTTCCCTGGAATACATGTGTGACCATTGTGCTGTTCTGCATTATGTGGCTTTTGTCCTATCGCTGGGTAACTCGTTCCGTGCAGCTTCGTTCCTGACCTAGTTTGTGAGGCATCCAATTGAAAATATTTTGTATGTAGAGATTCCCTCAGGAAGCAGAAGTGTAAGAACTACCTCATCTCAGCGAGCTGATTGCTAGCAGGGGCGCTGGATATATTTAGAATCCGTCACGTATAGCGGTTCCATGTTCCAGGTCAGAGCTGTGATCACTACACAGGATGATGAATGATTGTGGAGACGACAAACCCTTTAAAGGGACACTGTCACCTGAATTTGGAGGTGTCCCTTTAAAGGGAAGGTGCCACCAGTTTTCTTGTATTTTGTTTTTTTGTGAAATTAAGCTTAAAATAGTAATTAAAATGTATTAATGCAATGTTTGCACTGTTTGCAAACATTTCTATATGAAAAATATTATATATTTTTCTACAAATATACATATTTTCCACTAGGGGGAGCATTTTCCGTTTTAGACCTCAAGCAGCTATAGTAAGATTTAGCAGCTCTGCCCCAGGGATATTAGACCACCCAAAAGGGGAGGGAAATGGTGATGTCAGCAGTTACTGCCCCAATTTTGCTGCTAACCGTTAATGAAGAGCAGAATCACAGGGCAGCACCTGCCACCATTTTGTGTGTGACTGCCCTGTGACCTGCTATCACCAGCAGTCACTGCATCAGAGGCACAGCTTGTTTACAGAGGAGCACAACACAGTGGGCTCAGCAGCATTTTTTGTGAATAACATTCTTGCCATCCCCCTTCCCCGGCCTTAATCCCTGTCCTGTCAGCTGCCCTGCTCTCTCTCTCCAGGTGTCACCTCCCTCTCTGCAGGCTGTGAGTGCAGCTTACTGGAGATCACAGGGACTGTGTGTGAGGGGGAGGCAGAGACACCGCAGGAGAAGCACACAGGGCAGCATGTGAGGAGCAGAGGATGTGTGCCTGCTTGGAGCAGTGAGGGCTTCTTCTGTCCTGCAATAGAGAGCACAGGGCTATAATAAAATGGCAGATAGTCACACCTAAAGCAGTGAGTTGTGCAGCCCACAGAGGCGTGCCCAGCTCACTGCTAATGCTGCTGCAATGTTACAGATGGGGTCCTTGGCGGTCTATTATCTCCTATGTCCATGGGGTGCCGTAATCTGACACGGAGAGTGCCCTGCTACTGCTGCAAAACCAAGATGTCAGCCCCCAGTGCATTCTTTTAACTCATATAACACATGAAATCTGTTTCACATGAATTTCAAACTTGCTTATAGCAGCATGTTATGCTACATTACAGTGATTTATTAATGACCTACAAACGCGGTACCTTCCCTTTATAGGGAACCTGTCACCCCTTTTTTTCAGTACGAGATAAAAATACTGTTAAATAGGGCCTGAGCTGTGCGTTACTATAGTGTATTTTGTGTACCCTGATTCCCCACCTATGCTGCCGAAATAACTTGCCAAAGTCGCCGTTTTCGCCTGTCAATCAGGCTGGTCAGGTCAGATGGGCGTGGCGACATCGCTGTTTCTTCCCACAGATCTTGCATATCTTTCCATTGGTGGCGTAGTGGTTTGCGCATGCCCATCTTCTGAATCCACTGGGCAGGAGAAGAAAAAATGCGCGATCTGCGCTATTTCCCTGGTGATCTGTGGGGGCGGCCACCATCTTCCTGAGGCCGCGCATACGCATATGGAGTCCTCTGCTGCCTGGGGGCTTCAGGAAAATGGCCGCGGGATGCCGCGCGTGCGCAGATGGAGATCGCGGCGGCCATTTTCCTGAAGCCGAGATGCGAACCAGCCTGATTGACAGGCGAAAACGGCGACTTTGGTAACTTATTTCGGCAGCATAGGTGGGGAATCAGGATACACAAAATACACTATAGTAACGCACATCTCAGACCCTATGTAACAGTATTTTTATCTCGTACTGAAAAAATGGGGTGACAGGTTCCCTTTAAGATATAGTTGTCAGGACAGGTATTGGGCAGATAGGCAGAACGATTTCTGGAAATGCCCCTTTCTGTAGCTCTAGTCCCACTCTTACAGGATGCAGGATTGCATAATATGGACGCACAGTCCGGGAGCTTAGCAGTGTGTAACCCCAGCATTTACAAGACCACTGGAAAGTCTACATGGCTGCTAAATACCAAGATTGTTATGAGGCATATGCCAGTTCATAAATCTAGGGGTCCGCATGAAGGGATTTGAAAATTCTCAGAATTTCTGCCATCGATGTGTCACTGACAGAGTTTAATACTCAGTATTCCTTATTTTATCACATGATGTTGAGGTAATTTGTAATAGAGTACTTTGTATGTCTGGTCCGATCAGCAAAAAATGTAAGGCTACGTTCACATTTGCGTTGTGCGATGTTGCGTCAGACGCAACGCACAACGCAAACAAAAACGCACGCTAAAACGCAGCGTTTTGCGACGCATGCGTCCTTTTTTGCCGAATTTTGGACGCAAAAAAAATGCAACTTGCTGCATCCTCTGCGCCCTACGCTTGCGGCAAAAAAACCGCATGCATCGCAAAACGCAGCACAACGCATGTCCATGCGCCCCCCATGTTAAATATAGGGGCGCATGATGCATGCGTCGCCGCGGTTGCGCCCGACGCAACGCAAATGTGAACGTAGCCTAAGAATGGGAGGCTGCTCTGGATGCGTGAAACAGAAGCGTCTGACGCCAGCATGACTCCTGAGACCGGCGTGAACACTGCTGGTCTTGATGAATTTGACCCATAGCTTTTTACATATGGTAATTCCTCAATATTGCTATAAAACTGTCATTAGATGGCACAAAAGCAGACCCGAAATCCCGAATGAGTTTTTTAAATTTTGAGACAGAGAGTGTTTGCTTTTATACAAAAAATAGTAAAATACATGGATGTATATTTTACAGTCTACACTTTTATCTAGTTTAAAAGTGGGAACCCTGCACATATAGGGTATGTTCACACGTTCAGGATTTCCATCCTTTTTTTTTTCAGGACAGTTTTTTTTAAAAAACTGCAGCTCTTGGCAGAAAACGCAGGTCCTTTTTTTGGTCCTTTTTTTGTCCTTTTTTGATGCGTTTTTTGATGCGTTTTTTGATGCGTTTTTTGATGCGTTTTTTGATGCGTTTTTTTATCCTTTTTTTTATGCAGTTTTCTATGCAGAGACTGTGTGTTTCCTAGGAAGCTTTTTAGGGCTAAAATGGCTGAAAATACCCTACCCCTACCCCTACCCCTACCCCTAACCCTAACCCTACCCCTAACCCTACCCCTAACCCTAACCCTAACCCTAACCCTACCCCTACCCCTATTCTAACCTTAGTGAAAAAAAAAAAAAAAATTCTTAATTTTTTTATTGTCCCTACCAATGGGGGTGACAAAGTGGGGGGGGGGGTGTCATTTACTATTTTTTTTATTTTGATCACTGAGATAGGTTATATCTCAGTGATCAAAATGCACTTTGGAGCGAATCTGCCGGCCGGCAGATTCGGCGGGCGCACTGCGCATGCGCCCGCCATTTTGCAAGATGGCGGCGCCCAGGGAGAAGACGGCCGGACGGACACCGGGACGCCGGGTAAGTATAAGGGGGGGAGATTAGGGCACGGGGGGGGCATTGGAGCACTGGGGGCGGGGCATCGGAGCACGGGGGGGCGGGATCGGAGCACGGGGGGGCAGCCACACTCCGCCCACGCACTTCCGCCCGCTCCCCCGCACTTCCTGCTGCAGCGGTTCTGCACATCAAATCGCAGTAAAACCCGCAGATATATTTTTGATCTGCGGGTTTTACTGCGATTTTGACCTCACAATGGAGGTCTATGGGTGCAGAACCGCTGCGGTTCAGGAAAAAGAAGTGACATGCTCCTTCTTTTTTGCCGCAGCTATTCTGCGCGGCTTTTTAAACGAAATTACGGACCATGTGCACAGCAGTGACTGTTTTCCATAGGGTTACATTGTTATGTACCCTGCATGGAAAACTGCTGCGGACCCGCAGCGGCAATACCGCTGCGGTTCCGCAGTAAAAAACGCACTGTGTGAACATGGCCATAGGTTGGTAATGTGTGTGAAAGGGATCGAATGGAGACAAGCACAACCCCCTTTTGGATCTGTACCAGCTCCTTTTTCAAGACAAAACTACAGGAGAAATCCTTCAACACAATATGGATATCCATATTATGTTCATAGTCTACATTTTGGCATAACTCAGGGTTCAGGGTTTCTAGTTCAAAATGTCGCCTATGAATTATTATTGAAACTCCTATTGCAAATTAGGTTTAGGCTTCATTCAAGCATCAGTATTTTTTATTAGTATTTGTGTGCCAAGGCCAGGAGTGGCACCTACAGAGAAAAACTATAAGGGTTTGTGCACACGCTGAGGATTTTGCTGCGAATCTGCAGCGGATTGGGAGCAGTTTTACATGCGTTTACAGTACAAGGTAAACCTATGGAAAACAAAATCCGCAGTTCACATGCTGCTGAAAAAAACGCGCGGAAACGCTGCATTGTTTATTCCGCAGCATGTCATTTCTTTGTGCGGATTCCGCAGCGGTTTACACCTGCTCCATAATAGAAATCCACAGGTGTGAAATCCGCAAAAAAAACGGTAAATCCGCAGTGCGGATTTCCTGCGGATTTGCCAAAATCAGTCCGTAAAAATCCGCAAGACTTTCCGCAATGTGTGCACGTAGCCTAATTGAAAGATTGACACCTGTTCAGGAGTGTCTCTAAAACACAGGTTTTGGCTTACAAGTACTGATGAAAAATACTGATGTGTGGATGAGGCCTTATAAGCAAACTTTCTGCTGTTTGCAATAAACTAATAATACAAGAACAATGGAAGTAGCTCAGCACATCTAATCTAACAAGTGGATTCTCCAAATGCAACACAAAATTGTCAGTATAAGAATTACCGTATTCAGCTGCCTAAATAGAATCCCTCATAAGAACACATGTTAATTTCGTGTTGTCAAGCAGACTTAATGATGATAATCAGTTAATTAGTTGCAACAGGTGTGCTTAATATAAAAAGCATCAAATACCAGGACTGGCTAGTGTCGGTGACTAAGGTGCATGCAAGATAAGATATGGCTAATTCAAGAAAGTGGTCCAAAAAGTTAAGAGGTCATTGCCTTCCACAAACCATGGGAAAGATACAATATAGCAAAGGCATTGGATATGGATACATTTGGAATCATGGTTCACAAGTTTCAAGTTAAAAGAACGCTGTTTACATTATCTGAACATGGCAGAAAGGGGAAGCGATCACCGGATGCCACCAGATTCCTGAGGAGGAAGGTGGTTGAAAATCCTTAACTACGGTAACTGCAAAAAAGTGCAGCAAGATTGGGTGGTAGCACTAACTGAGGGCTTCAGTTTACACAGTAGGGCACATACTCTATTAAATACTGGAGGTCTCCATGCCTGAACTCCAAGACATACACCTCTACTGACACAAAAGCATGAGAAAAGTCAGCTCCAATATGGTAAAAATCATATATAAATAAGCCAAAGATATTTTGGGATTCTCTCCCGTGGAGCAATGAAGTAAAACTTGATTTTTTTTCTGGCCTATTGATCTGTGGTATGTCTGGAGGAGGAAGAATATAGCTGGAAATAAAACCTTGCTTACAGTGAAGCATGGTGGGGGCTCGCTCGGTGATCTGGGGCTGCTTTGCTTCTTTAAACATTGAAAACCTTCAGCATGTGGAGGGCAAAATTGATTCAATTGAGTATTAGGAAACCATAGTAAAAAACCACACGCTTTCTGTGATGAAGCTTGGACTTTATTGGACCTTCCAAGAAGACAATGATCCCAAGCTTACATCAAAGTCCTCTAAGGTTTGGTTTCAGAAGAATTCCAAATCGATCAGCATGCCAGCATAGCAGTGATGCACGAGGAGGTATCAGAAGAAATCCTGGAAGATTCTAAGTTGAACGTCAGTCACATGACTTGAATCCCATAGAAAATGTTTGTGAACTGCAATTTTTTAAAATTCCATGAAACAGAAGAATGTTAATGAACCTGAAGGCCATTGCCCATGAAGATTTGGATAAGATTTGGCTTTGCGTCATATTTACAGCAGGTCATAACAACTGAAGGTGCACTTCTATGTTCTCTGTCATGAAGAAGTTGAGTAATTGTAACACTGCGGATTTTGAAAGTGGCATTTTTGTGCTGCATTTAAAAAAAAAAAAACAAAAAAAAAAACTTCTTGTATCAGTTGTCATGCGATTTTTATTATTTTTTTTTTTTGTTTGCTTTAAGCCTTTCACAACATGGACAATTTCCATTTTTGTGTTTTCGTTTTTTACTCCTTCCTTCCAGAGCCATATTTGCGGGACCACATAATGAGCTGGAAAACAGGAAAACATTCGAATTTCAGTGAAAACGAAATAGATTTTATATTGTTTTTTTTTTATTTGTTTTTATGGTGTACATTTTGTGGTAAAAATGATCTTGCAATATGAGTTTGCTCATCAGTATGATTATGGCTATACTAAACATGTGAAGCTTTTTTTTAATTATTTTAGTGGTAAAAATATTAGAAATTTTAAAAATTATATACTTTTTGGGTTATGTCACCATTTCTGAGACCCATATGATTTTAATTTTTATGTCAATAGAGCTGTGTGATGGCTTATTTTTTCGGGAGATGTTTTTATTGATATCATTTAGGGAAAGATATGACACTTTGATCGCTTCTTATAGCCTTTTTTTGTGGTATTGCCGCAACCAAAGAGTCCCATAATTTTGGCATTTTTGATTTTTATTTTTTTTTTCTGTTTACAATGTTTACCGATTGGGTTAATTATATTTTTATAGATCGGACTTTCTTAACGCGGCAATACCACATGTGTTTTTTTTTTTTAGATTTTTGATTTTCTTTATTTTTAATGAGGAAAAGGGGGGGGGGGGATGATTTGAACTTTTATAGGACTTTTTTTTTTTTTTTTTTTAAACTTTTCACTGTACTTGTTAGTCCGCTTAGTGGACTTGAACATGCGATCGTCTGATTGCGTGCTATATACAGCAATACCACAGTATTGCTGCATACAGTGATATCAGGGTCTCCTGTGCAGCCCAGCCACAGGCATGGTTTCAAGGGAGCTCTGTAATGACCAGCACCATCTTGCGCTGTACATGTGCGCTGGATGTCAGTAAGGGGTTAAAACTGCAGATGACAAATTGTATTAGTAATCCTAATTTGTATCTCAATCACATGGCTGGACTTCTGTAATAAAAATTAGGCTCCATTTATCTTCAATTATACATTAAAGGGCCCCAAACCACGCTAAATATTGAAATTGAAAATGTCTCCTCTTTTTGTCATAGCCTGTTTCCATTAAAATACTGTACGGTGTCTGCAAGACTGTCTGTGTGCTGGCTGTATCTTTATATTAACTACTTCAGGTGCAATCACTTGAATGCTATAATCTAAAACTCACTTGTGTAGCACATCATGAAGCTTTTTCCCACGTCCTGATATTACTGATACTGGAACAATCAGTACAGGTGCTATCCGTGTCCATGTGTTCGTGTATGGCATCCGTGTGATAAGTACTGGAATAGATTGCAGAATATAAATGCAAATGCGTAGATGTTTGATGCGCAAAGATAGTGATGGATAGATAGACAGGCAGAAAGATAGTTATCTGTGAGATCTATACCATAATTAGTGCTGTGCTTGTGTAGTTTACTTGTATATAGCTAATAAATGAAAAAATTACATTCAGTCCCCTCTATTTTTCATAAACAGCTAAGGTAAAGCAGACAGCTGCGGGCTTGTATTATCAGGTTGGGAAGGTCCCAAGCTCTCATCTACCGTAGAATTGGAGCAGGACATTAGGTGTGCAAATTCTGGCGCTTTACCTGGCTCTTGACCTGGTGCTGTGGAAATCTGGTTAGTGGCAGTTGGGGTTTATGTAGGGTTTATGACGTTTCTCGAATCTGTGAATAGCAGATAAGTTTTTGCTATCCACAGGCGCCGGGGAATGACATCAACGCTCCTCATTGTCGCCGGTTCTCACTAAGTGCAGCGAGACTCTGAGGCTCTAAGGCTCTGAGGAGCATTGTAGTCAGTACCTGACCCTGTGAATAGCGGTCACTTTACTGCTATTCACAGACGCTGGAGCAAGATTCAAGGAACCTGGACTACGGCGGAGCTGTGATTTTTGACAAATGTGCTGAGACTGGACATAGCTCTGATCCTAGGACTTTCACCCCTGGGATGTCAGTGATAGTGGCAAGTGAGAAATTAGAGAAAGGGACATAACACCTTTTGTGAGCTCGTTGGCCCACCTGCATTGAGATCCCTGGGGTGCAAATAATAGCTATGGTAGCTGGAGGTGTAACAATGGCCTCCATGTCTGCCATATCACTCAGCCATTCAGGGCAGGGCTGAAGGGCTGATAGTACAGTGCATTATCTATCCTGTCAGCATTTAACTAGCAATGTTGGTTGTACAATATATCAGTTATCAATGCAATCAAAGGATTTCATGTCCAAGTTCCCATTTTTCATCCCATATGGTAAATGGCGTTTAAAAAAATATAACTGCCATTTTGTTATTCTTGGCTAAAAAAAAAGTAAAAAAAAAAAAGATAAAAAAAGCGAATGTATTCAACAACCAATAAAAACGACAGCTTGTTGCACAAGGAGGAGAGCAAGCTACTGGCAAACTCCAGTGGTGTCCTCTTATCTCCCATATGAACAAAAGGATTGTTAAGGTGGAATCCAGCTGACTGAAGGCTCTCTCCCCAAACACCTGGCATAGGGGGACAGTTGGAATGCCTCCATACAAATCAGGTCAGTCAAAATACGATGGCGAAACCCTACAATATCTAAGGCCATGTTCATACGTTCAGTATTTGGTACGTTTTATTACCTCGGTATTTGTAATCCAAAATCGGGCAAGGGGTAAAAATAGCGAAGTGGTGACGTGTTTCTATACTTTTCCTCTGATTGTTCCACTCCTGGTTTTTGGCTTACAAATACTGATGTAAAATACTGACATGTGATCATGACTTAATTTGTATACTCTGCAGACTTTACAAGGCTGATTTACCTAACAAACGCTAATAGTAATCAGTATCTAGCTGTGTGTGTGTTGAAGGTGTAGAGGATTGTTATCTTGCACAAAGTCAGGAGAGGCTGCTCTCCTTGGCTAGGGTACACCCTAAGTGTATTGCTTGCATTCTTGGCATCCTTGCTGTGGCTTCCAACCAATTGTAAGAAAGTTGTTTTGTATAATTATATGCACAGGCTTTCTAGGATTACAAGTGTAGTGTCTAGTTCTGTATCCATTGTGCCCAGCTAGGAGAGTGCAGGTTTGAAAGTTCATGTTTGCTTTGAATTGATATACATATCTGTATTTGTTAACTGTGAATATTTACCAAAGCAGTATCCATGTACAAACGTGTTGTGGAAAAATGCCAAGAAAGCATACACAGGGTATGAAATTGTGATCCTAGCAGAATGTGTGCTGCTTGGAACACTCTCTTCAGATACAGGCTCCTAGGACTTGGAGCAAAGTAGTAAAGAGCTAAAGGAAAATTGGGCATGGAAGAGTAGTAGTAAAATAGCACTAAGGCAGCAGATCCTGTGAGTTGCCATCTGTCCTGGTGCTGAAGACATGAATAATGTTGTGTGACCTTTTTAGAAGGTATTAATGATCCTTTAGTTTCCCCTCAAAAAGTAATGACAACCCATGAGTGCCTGCTCTAAGGAAATGTTCACACATCGAGTATTTGATCAGTATTTGTAAGTCAAAACCAGGAGTGGGTGATAAATACAGAAGTGGTGACGTGTTTCTATTATACTTTTCCTCTTACTATTCAACTCCTGGTTTTGGCTTACAAATACTGAGGTGAAAAACTCACCAAATACGATACTGGACATGTGCATGTTGCCATAAAGTAATCGTGCAACCTTTTGTGTCACCCCCACACACACAAAAAAAGTCAGGTTTACACACACAATCCAAGCACTCGATTCCTGGTCCCTGAACACAGAGCGGGTGGGCACAGACAACGCAATGGAGAAATGCCATTGTTCCACCCATGCCTGAATGTCCTACAGAAGGGAGATTGGTGGGGCAGCGAGCACTACGACAGGATGCAGCTCACCATATAGTGAGTAGTTACTGTAACTGCTTCGTTCATGCCCCCATGAATGAAAGCTGGTGGCTTGTGAGGGGAAATACGTTAATTTTCTCCTAGTAGAATTTGTTTGACGCTTTCTTAATTTCGACTCTTCAAAAACCCATGCTGTTTCTCTTATTCATTCTCGTCTGTACTATTGTAATTCTCTACTAATCGGCCTCCCTCTTACCAAACTCTCCCCTCTCCAATCTGTCCTGAATGCTGCTGCCAGGATCATATTCCTCACCAACTGTTACACCGATGCCTCTACCTTGTGTCAGTCATTACGCTGGCTACCCATCCACTCCAGAATCCAGTACAAAACTACTACCCTCATCCACAAAGCACTCCATGGCTCAGCACCACCCTACATCTCCTCTCTGGTCTCAGTCTACCACCCTACCCGTGCCCTCCACTCTGCTAATGACCTGTGATTAACATACTCAATAATCAGAACCTCCTACTCCCGTCGCCAAGACTTTTAATGTACTGCACCAATTTTTTGGAATGCACTACCCAGGTTAATTCGATTAATCCCCAATATTCACCGTTTTAAGCGTGTTGCCCATTCAAAATTTTTACCATACCCAGGTTCCTCGCATCATACTCTCGTATGCCTTATACATTTAATAGCCCTCTGTGTCTGTACTTTTACATATTCTGGCTGATAACCGGTTCATGCAGCATTACGTGAACATCCGATTTCTTACACTATGGCTGGTTTGAACAATGAAAGCAATTGTTACCATCCACCTCTGGTGTCTCCCCTTTTCCTCATAGTTTGTAAGCTTGCGAGCACGGCCCTCATTCCTCTTGGTATCGGTTTTGGCCTGTTTATTGTTATGCTGTAATGTCTATTGTCTGTACATGTCCCCTCTAGAATGTAAAGTGCATCAGAATATGTTGGCGCTATAGAAATAAAATAATAATTATTATTACTTTTAGTAAAGTGGCCAGGAAGCATTTGCTATTTACCTGCAGATTACATGCAAGAAAATAACAGATTGCGAGGGGACAGGTTCTCTTTAACACATACCAGTTAGCAGTGCCCCCACTATTCCTTGGGTAGCAGCAGGCTATGCTCGGATGTGGGCCCACTTGTACAAAAAAATGTATCTAAATGGATGTGACACCCTACGAGCATGCTGCACAGGCACTATTGTATAGGGTCTTTATACCAAGTGCAGTGTTAAATTAACTTGAAGTGTTAAATTGTAGCTACCAAATTACATAGTATATCTGCCTGTTAAAACATCCTAAGTGTGTCATATCAGTGGCCCATGTCAGTGAATGGATGTGTGTGCTTCCGCCACACACCGGGCTCTAAATATTTGCCTTTTTAATGCTTTCATTATGTTATGACAAAAAAACAAAATAGAAAGTATGAAAAATAGGACCAAAAACTTAATTTTATCTGTGGTTACTGATTCCACACGGACCCTTCATCGTGATGAGACTGTTTTGCTAGCAGGTACTCCATGGACAGTGCATTGGAACTGACGCCAGCTCGAAGTCTGGTGAAATGAGAATATTTATTCAGGCACGCTGCCATGTATAAAGGGAAGAAGCAGCCAGCTACTTTACTAAACAGGTGGATAGATAGTAAACTGATGTCAGGCTTGGTTAGATCAATGTACCGCGTTTCCAGGAGATTTTCGAAAGTAAATAAGAAACATTTAATCAGCGATGGGAAATGGGGGCCAATGACCTCAATACACTTTATCATATCTATAGGTAATGTACAACCAGCTCAGGCTGACATGTATTACTAGAAATCAATGTTCAGGAACAATAACGGAAGAACAACACCATTTTAAGAAAAGATTTCCAGAATTTATTTTCTGGGGAAGTAAAGTATTTAGTAAAACAGATGTCAGTCGAGCTGACGGGTCCTCTTAACATTTTCCTGCAAGTATCTATATAGAACAAAAAAGTATAGTCAGAAAAATATCTATAAATAAATGGCAAAAGTATTCTAGGAGTGATATCTTTATTGGGCAGCCAAAAAAAATTATATGCTGAAGAAGGGGCATCTACGCCCCACAGATGTGCAGAGCAGATGTGGTTATTGATGTCAGATCTAGCTCACAATTTGCAGGACAGCCAGCTATGTGGAAAAGTTGTTCAGACACTACAGCTAGAAAATGTTAGGAAGTGTCTAATGAAGATTGTTTCCAAAGGTTCCGATTTTTGGATTTACAGATAGGAAGCAAATGAACAATTGCTTTTAAGTCTAAAACGCTGAAACATCTATGATTTAGAAGTCTTTGGCTAAATTCACAAGAGCTTAGGATCTGTTGATTACAGTGGGGGATAAATTTATGCAATGTGATTTTCTGGATTTTATTTTTGATATTCTATCTCTCGATGTTAAAAGTAGCCTACCCTTAAAATTATAGACTGTTCATGTCTTTGTCAGTGGGCAAGCTTACAAAATCAGCAAGGGATCAAATACTTATTTCCCCCACTGTATGCACCAGTCTGGTCTGTAATTTGATTTCGACTAGACTAGTGCATGCTACAGCTTCTTTTTCCATGCAGACCGAGGAGGGGGTGGGCATGGAAAATTGTCTAGCTGCACTAGCACATAGGCCACAATTGGCCAATGTGTTGCCCATGTGCAGTCCATTGCCCACACTGACCCAAAATACATATGCATGAAACACGGGTCAGCATATTTCATGTGTAGTTGGTTTCTTGTACGTGTGTATTACATAATTTTTGCCAGAGCTGTATATATTTGAGACCACCACATGAAAACCCTGTCATGGGCAGCCCAATCTCCAGACCTGAACCCCAATGAAAACCTCTGGGATGTAATCAAGAGGATGATGGATAGTCACAAGTCATCAAACAAAGAAGAACTGCTTACATTTTTGTGCCAGGAGCAGTGTGAAAGACCGGTGGAAAGCATGCCAAGACGCATGACAGGTGTGATTAAAAACCATGGTTATTCCACAAAATATTGATTTCTGAACGCTTCTTGAGTTAAAACATTAGTATTGTTGTTTCTAAAGGATTATGAACTTGTTTTCTTTGCATTATTTGAGGTCTGAAAGCAGTGTTTGTTTGTTTTTTTTTATCTTGAGCATTTTTCTTTGTCAGAAAAAAATACAATTTATTGCTTGGAAATTCAGAGACATGTTGTCAGTCGTTTATAAAATAAAATAATTTACATTTTACTCAAAAATATACCTATAAAGAGAAAAATCAGACAAACTGAACATTTTGCAGTGGTCTCTTAAATTTTGCCAGAGCTGTATATGCGTCTGTGTGTGTGTGTATGTATATGTGTGTATGTATGTATGTATGTATGTATGTATGTATATAGATAGATAGAGATATATATATATATATATATATATATATATATATATATATATATATATATATATATAGATATATATATGTATATATATTACACACACATGTACATACATATATACATATGTGATATGCCAGCATGTGGATATTTGTTGTTGAGCTTAATGTAAGGTAGCCACATTCACGGCAGTGCGGTAATGAGGCAGTGACCCAAGATAGTGCAACTCGAATGTCTTTATTTTGGCAGCTTATGAAAATAAACTTCAAACATCATTCTTCGGTTTTCAGCTGGATCGTCCGTATTAATCCGTTGCGGTTGGTGACTACACCATTGTGTAACTCGTGGGGGCGGCAATGGCTCTGACCTGCTTTCAGTCTCAGGCTGCCGTCACACTATCAGTATTTGGTCAGTATTTTACATCAGTATTTTTAAGCCAAAACCAGGAGTGGGTGATAATACAGAAGTGGTGCATATGTTTCTATTATACTTTCCTCTGATTGTTCCACTCCTGGTTTTGGCTTACAAATACTGATGTAAAATACTGACCAAATACTGCTAGTGTGACCGCAGCCTCACACAGACCTGGCATACATAGAGTTCCTGCTCTAAATGGGAATCGTGGACATGGTCCACTCCCAAGACCTAGAGTGGTGGGAGAGATCCATCCCACTACCTTCCTACAGATCTTTCCAAAAATAAAAGCTCATGTCAGGTTTTCGTATAGCTGACTTGGTCAAATAACTTGACCAAGTCCTCAGTGTTTTATTTTTGCATTGTAACCACAGCTGTTGCTGTAATTACAATGCTCTCCATCGGTTTTGTATGTTTCTATGCACATACTGGGGAACACGTAACGTCCCTCATATATGATGACCCTCATATATGATTTTCCTCACTGCCTCACACTATTGTAAATATGCTTATAAATGTACATGTATTTATGGAGGTGAGGCCTGACGAATTGGGGAGCCCAAATATACCATAAGTCCTGCATGGGGACCTTACACTGTCAGTGTTTGCCCATTGCATAAATATACCCTTTTACTGATTTAAAGACCGTGCATAAACTAAATTGTTGCTTTCACTCAAGAACTCACACAAGCTATTGTGCATGTGTCAATACTAAGACAGCTGGAAAGTCAGCAGAAATGTACTTTTGCAGCAGTTAAATACCAGAGGGGAAAGTAATGTACAGTCTGTAATGCACTCATAATAGCAATATTCAAGAGGAAGCAACGAGTCAACAGACCAGAACAAGTCTAATTAGAACCAAGGAATGTGTATTCTGTATATACATCATTGTATGCACAGTGGAGACATTGTATATACCATTGAAAACTGTAAACACAGTGTATAAGAGCAAGTCACCATGAAAAGGCACATACTCCCATTCTGGACTAAACCGTGTGATGATGTGTGCAAAACTGTGAAGCGCTGCGGAATATGTTGGCGCTATATAAAAATAAAGATTATTATTATTATTCTTATATCCATTGTGCATTACATGATTTACCTTACCACTAAGGAGAAGAGAAGATGGCAAAGCAGCACATTTATGCCACATTTTTCATTTAATAGCTATGAGGTTAGGGTTAAAGGGTTATTCCCAAAATCACAATGTGGTCTAAAGAATGCTGTACATTTATATGTATTCATTTGTGCAACTTATTTTTAAATCTTACCCATGTTACTCAAATTAAAGGATGCACTGGCAGGCTTTATTTACGGGTGTATTCCTGGTGGATCATGCACTATACTACATCTCACAGCCGGCTTCTTGTCAGCATGGCTCTGCTCTGCCTCCTCCTATGTACTGCACATGTTCCTGTACAGTACCCTGCCTGACCAATTATATCTTCTACCATCTATATCCGTAAAGCTGGCTGTGTTATAGCTGGTTTTTGGCAGAGCTCAACTCCCCTGCAGTCCTGCACAGCAGAGCTTGTAATAACCAGGCCGAGCAGAGTTCAGCTGTTTGCTGACACATCAGTGATATGAAACTGCAAATGCTGATGCATATGGCAGAAGATGGCGTATGCATCTGAGCATTTCATGGATACATACAACTGCATGTGCATTGAGAACATTGCGAGAAAAGCTTAATACAAATGTTTGTTTTTTTCACTATTCCAAACAAAGGAATGTATTTAAAAAAAGAAAAAAAAAAAGTTTCTCCCTTTTTTGTTTTTTTTTTAACTAAAATACTTTGCCATTAAAGGGAATCTGTCACTAGATTCATGCTGCCCGAACCAGGGGCATTATGAGCCTAGCTGCTCAGCGTTTCAGAGAAAATCGCTTGAAAGGCCGTCCAGGGACCGTAATGAAAGACCAGATTAGTTTGAGGTGGTCTTCACCCTGCTCCAGTTGACTGTCATGGCCCTCTCAGGGGTATACATAGGGAAAGAAACGATGCAAGGAGGAGACAGCCGGGGGCTGTGACTATTCCGGTCTCTCCTTATGATCCCCGGACAGCTTTTCAAACTGTTTTCTCTGAAATTCCGCAACGTTTCAATGTAAAACGTATCTGAGTGCAATCGTGCAGAAATACAGTGATTCATGCTGCTTTTGATTCGGGCAGCATGAATATAGACACCTGTTACCTTTTCATTGCCAAAAATATTAAAAACCTCCAATCCATACTTATCTCCAAATAACATAACTGCACTGTCTTCTGGGCTGGAGGACATCTCTTTAACACTTTATAATAATGTTGAGTTTCTATTTAATTGGAAATGAAGTTGTAAAGTCCCCCAGTAATCTCGTGAAATATGCATGGCATTCTATCTTGCTGCCCGCCACATACTGCCTTCAGAAAATACCACTACCCCCTGAGAAGGTAACAATGCTGCAGAGATCAATACGTCTGAAATGTGCCGTAATCTGCCTTCATTTTCTGTGCCTCTCGTGTTATCTATTCTTAGCACAGCATTCTCGCTTTCATTGCATTAACTCTAGGGCAAATACTGTGTGGGAATCATTTCAAGTGAGCTTTCCTTCTGCAGAATTTCCCAGTTCTATAGAGCAGTGTCAGTCATTGCATGTGGAAATCATTTTCATTTTCTGCAACACAAAATTACGGTAGGTGATGTTTATCTTGTTCAAAAGAAGAGAACATGTATGCACATCCATATTTACAGGGATCTGATCGTTCTATTTGTCAGGAAGTCATCTATTACGTGGTTACTTAGTATACCGTGATCAACATTGCCTGAAGACACCTTCTGCACGGGAAGTTGCCCTGCTGCCAGACTAAACACCCCATACTCCATGGATTAAAATACCATAGTGGTTAAATGATCATTTTAAAGGGGTTTCTCATATATTTGTAAACAAGTAAAATTGCGAAGTACTTGTAAAAACCAGCAACTTTAAAATATACCTCTTATTAAAAATCCTCACAATCCTCAAGAAGGGCAGGATTTTAATTTTGATAGTTTACAACTTCTTGCCTAGGTTAATGACTACTTCTTCAGTCTTTTAAGGTGGCTTGTTATATAGGTAAGTTGAGCTCACTTGCAGGCTCCTTGATATGCAGCTTTTAAGCATTGCTCTGAAGCTGGCTGGATCTCTGAATCCACCTCTGCCATCTGCAT
>NC_091282.1:967293841-967383841 GCF_032444005.1 Ranitomeya imitator
CGGTCCCATGACCGTGACATCATGGAAGGTCCTTCTCGCATAGCATCTTTGGAACCGGAACCTGCCGCTTGCACTGCCGAGGACAGTACACACGTCGGAGGGTGAGAATAACCTTTTTTTTTATTATTATTATTTTTAACATTAGATCGTTTTACTATTGATGCTGCATACGCAGTATCAATAGTAAAAAGTTGGTCACAAAGGGTTAATAGCTGCGTAACCGAAGTGTGTTACACCGCACTCCGGTAACGCTGGCATTAACCCTGTGTGAGGGCTGACTCGATAACTGGAGGGGAGTATGGAGCGGGCACTGACTGCGGGGAGGAAAGAGCGGCCATATTGCTGCCGGACTGTGGCCGTCGCTGATTGGTCCTGGCAATGGTCGTGGGCGTTTTGCCAAGACTTGCATTCCATGACAGAGGTCGCGACCAATGAATATCCGGGACTGACAGAAAGACGGAAGTGATTCTAAGACAATTATATAGTAGATTATACCATTTTGGTGCAGATAAGATCTTATGATTGCCTGTTATTTCATTTTAATGCAATTCTTGCATTTTGACTTTTTTCTCGCTACGCCGTTAAGCGATCGGGTTAATCCTTTTTTTATTGATAGATCTGGTGATTCTGAATGCGGTGATACCAAATATGTGTATGTTTGAATTTTTTTGTATTGTTTTATTTTGAATGGGGCAAAAGGGGGGTGATTTGAACTTTAATATTTATTTTTTATATATATTGTTAAAAACATTTTTTTAACTTTTTGCATACTTCAATAGACTCCATAGGAGACTAGAAGTTGCCATAACCTGATCGGCTCTGCTACATACAGGCGATGATCATTTTGCCTGTATGTAGCTGGATTACTGATTTGCTATGAAAACCGACCACTAGGCAGCGCTCACAGCAAGCCAGCAGTGACAAGCATAGAGGCCTCCAGGAGACCTCTGGTTGCCAAGCCAACCCATCGGTGACCCGTGATCATGTGACGGGGTCACCGGTGGGTGGATTTCCACATGATTTCTAGAATTCGCCCTTTTCTTACTTTCGACTCTGCAAAAACTCTTACTGTTTAACTTATTCATTCTCGTCTGAACTATTGTAACTCTCTATTAATCGGCCTCCCTCTTACCAAATTCTCCCCGCTCCAATCTGTCCTGAAAATACAAAAATAGGGAAAAAGGAAAAAATGGGAAGAAAATAAGTCAGCTCACCAATCCCTCAACAGTGCAATGATGTCCATGCACGGAGCCGCCTTGGTCAAGGGCGTAGTCCAGAGCCAGCAATGAAAAAGAAAAAATAATCTCCAGCATGGATCTTCTAAAAAGTCAATTTATTGAAAACACTTTAAAATGCAAACATTTGCAAAAAAGACCATCAGGTCTTAGTCATGGCTAAGTCATGACTAAGACCTGATGGTCGAAACGCGTCGGCGTTGACCACCTGGGACCCCCATCTCTTTTTTTCAAATGTTTGCATTTTAAAGTGTTTTCAATAAATTGACTTTTTAGAAGATCCATGCTGGAGATTATTTTTTCTTTTTCATTGCTCAATCTGTCCTGAATGCTGCAGCCAAGATCATATTCCTCACCAACTGTTACACCGATGCCTCTACCTTGTGCCAGACATTACACTGGTTACCCATCCACTCAAGAATCCAGTACAAAACTACTACCCTCATCCACAAAGCACTCCATGGCTCAGCACCACCCTACATATCCTCTTTGGCCTCAGTCTACCACCCTACCCGTGCCCTCCGCTCCGCTAATGACCTCAAGTTAGCATCCTCAATAATCAGAACCTCCCACTCCCGTCTTCAAGACTTTACACGTGCTGCGCCGATTCTTTGGAATGCACTACCTAGGTTAATACGATTAATCCCCAATCCCCACAGTTTTAAGCGTGCCCTAAAAACTCATTTGTTGAGATTGGCCTACCGCCTCAACACATTAACCTAACTATCCCTGTGTGGCCCATTCAAAAAAAACAAAAAAAAACATAATTTGGTTCCTCGCATCATGTTCTCATACACTTTATACAGTTAATAGCCCTCTGTGTCTGTACTGTTACATACTTAGGCAGTTAACTGGTTCATGCAGCTTTACATGAACACCTGAGCCTTACACTATGGTTGGTCCGACTAACTAAAGCAATTGTTACCATCCTCCTCTCGTGTCTCCCCTTTTCCTCATAGTTTGGAAGCTTGCTAGCAGGGCCCTCATTCCTCTTGGTATCTATTTTGAACTGTGATTTCTGTTATGCTGTAATGTCTATTGTCTGTACAAGTCCCCTCTATAATTTGTAAAGCGCTGCGGAATATGTTGGCGCTATATAAATAAAATTATTATTATTTATTATTATGATTGCTGGAAGTGCATGTTAAATGCCACTGCCAGCTATTAGGGTTAATAGCCGAGGGTGGATCGCAATTCCACCCTCGGCTCTTCCGTGCACATGTCAGCTGTTCAAAACAACTGACATGTGCTGGGAAAGATGTGGGCTTACCGCCGGAACCCATATCAAAGAGAGGGTGTCCGACATCGGCGTACTATTACGCCCGATGTTGGAAAGGGGTTAATGGCTAACTGAAAAGGTGGTGACAAATAGCAGCTTTCGAGACTACTCAGGTCTCTTCATCAGGCATAGACTAATACAAAATCTGAGGAATCACATATTTATACACAACAGGGCACAGAAATAATGCATTATTAAGATTGCAATTTGTTACCATCTTTTCAGTTAGCCATTAAAAGGTATCAACTACTGAGGACTCTCAAATCTATATATTTTGTTTTCACAACTCATACACCATAGCAAGACTGAGCAAAAAAGACACAAGGTGTTTTGATATACTGCATCAGTAAGGTCTCTACCCAGTCAAAGATTTCAAGGCAGAATATGGCTTCAAGCTCTTTTAAAGAAGTATGAAGAAATGGGCAATGCTGAGGACCATAGTGATTGGTCAAGGAAACTCAGTGGAGCAGATGAAAAACACAACATGCTTACTTTCCTTCTAAATCGGAAAATGTCAGCTCAGATTTGACGATAACAAGTGGGACCCATCAAAACCAATCTGCTGTTTAGAAGCCATCAGTATTCTTCATAGACTAACTACAGCCAAAAAACTATACCTTTGCAAGAAAGTTACTCACCTATGCAAGAAGATACAGCTCTGGCAGAAATTAAGAGACCACTGTAAAATGTTTAGTTTGTCTGATTTTTCTCTTTATAGGTATATTTTTGAGTAAAATGTAAATTGTTTTTTTATTCTATAAACTTCTGACAACATGACTCTGAAGTTCCAAGCAATAAATTTGGAATTTTTTTCTGACAAAGAAAAATGGTCAAAATTAAAAAAACAAACACTGCTTTCAGACCTCAAATAATGCAAAGAAAACAAGTTCATAATCATTTTGAAACAACAATCATTATGTTTTAACTCAGGAAAGAGTTCAGAAATCAATATTTTGTGGAATAACCATGATTTTTAATCACAGCTTTCATGCGTCTTGGCATGCTTTCCACCGGTCTGTCACACTGTTTCTGGCGCAAAAATTTAAGCAGTTCTTTGATGGCTTGTGACTATCCACCATCCTCTTGATTACATTCCAGAGATTTTCAATGGGGTTCAGGTCTAGAGATTGGGCTGGCCATAACAGGGTTTTGATGTTATGATCTCTTATTTTTTGCCAGAGTTGTATAGGAACTGGGTTGCAAAAAAAATTATAACAGGCCCTCTGGACTGTTAAATCATTTTTTTTATATTTGGCTGCAACAGAAGGTAGCATGTTCACAGAAGTATTGGAGAGCAGTGCAATAATTAATGTCTGCAGGCACAGCATGGTGGAGGTTCCTTGCAAGTTTGAAGATGCATTTCAGTTATTTGAAAGTCACAATGGTTCTACTCCCAGGATTATGGTGTGGGCTAGCATAATGTACAGCAGTCAAATCCCTCTAGTTTTCATTTCAGATACATTAACAGCTTGGCATTGCATTGATTTGGTGCTTGAACCAGTGGTAAAGAAATTTCTCTAAAGTGTCTCAGGAACCGTTTTTACCACAGCAATGCCAAGCCTCATGTTGCTCGTACTGCTAATTGCAACCTCTGCGGCCTAAATATACTACCATGGCTTGCAGTGTCTCCGGACTTGTCTCCCAATCGAACACATCTGGGATGTCATTGGCTGGCAATTGCAAAGACAGCTGCCAGCAGTGGACCTTGATGATTTGTGTGTCCAAGTGCATTCAGCGTGACAGAACATTCTTCAGGCATCTGTTAATAACCTCATTTATAGTAGGTCACTATATGTGAGTGCATGTATTTCTTTCTGTGTATCATGATCATACATGGAGGAACTGAAAAAATTGTGATGTTTTGATATTTTGTTTCCATTATATTTAGAATTTGCACATTATTAACATGTCTATCAATCCTGTGATTTCCATAACTCCACAGCTTTTCTTTCTTGGTGTTGTAATTTCACTATTGCAGAGTACATAGTACTTTTATTTCTGCTTCTTTTTTTCTTTTATTATTCCTTCATATCTCTGTTTATTGCCTATTATTATATATACTGGAAGATATATCTGTGTTTGCAGATAGCACAGCAGGGCATCTGATTGAGCTGGCTGTACATGCATTGAGTTGGCTGCATATGCTGTTGGACAACTCCAGCTAGCTTCTTATCTCTTTGTAAAGAATATCCACATTAAATATTTCACTGGCTGGTATTATTCCCATGGGACTCCTTGGATGTTTATAGACAAATTGAAATAGAAGGTTGGTGCTCGTGAATCCTGTAGTGGAATATTAAATTAGGCTATGCATTAATGGAATGTTATTGCACAGATGTAATATGAGTGTAAATGACAAGTGCTTATGCTCAAGAACTCAATGACACATGGCAGAAAATTGGCCTCATTGTATCAAAATAGGTTCTCTAAGTTGTCCCTGGTGATTCATAGGTCTTTCATGGGTCTTTGTAAAAATACATGTTAAATTCTTAGAGAAGCACTCCCATGAATATTTATTCTCAATACCGTAATTGTATGGTGTGTAGTGATAGTGTATTTGTAAGCAGGTGACTAAGGGCAACAGGGGAGGCACCAGGTGGACACAACAATTTACTTTTTGGATTAACAATACGAAATAAAAACAGAGATACTGAAAATGATAGATCACAAAAGGACAATATGTGCAGAGTATTCGACAAACAATTATATAGCAGAAGTATATGGATTAGTATACAAAAAGAAACCCCAAAATCAGCCTTGTCGAGGGCCGCTGCTCCTTCTCACAATCCACGTTTTGCTTACAAAGTCTATCAACACTCTTGGGGCCACTCTAGCGTCAGCCAGACCCCGTCTGGTCTGCAGCCCTTTCCCTGTCCTCACCCTGGAACGTAAGTATGTGCTGGAAGTGACGGCCTGCCTCACACGTTCACTTTGATCCCTGGCCCAGGCTGGAATCTCTGGCCGGGTATTACCAGGACCTCTGCGATGCTTGACCATCGATGAGAGTTTCCCTGGTCCGTATTGGTGAGGGCTGGTCCTCGACTGTTGACTGGTTTTGTCTTAGTTGGGAACCTTGACCAGCACTGCCCGAGTCTTGATGATTGACAAATGCAGTCTGGACCTTGACTGGCGTAGCACTGGTCTTCGGTGCTTGACCATCGTCGTCCCTATCCGGGCCTAACTGGTACCAGCAACTGCGGCCTATTATCTTGGCTGCTGGAGCTGCAGAAAGAGTGTCTGCCACCTATCTTGGCACCAAATTCCATTCCATTTTGGGGTGCTGACCTTTTATATCGAAGGCTGGTTTCATCACTGTCATGTGATCCAGGGCACTGACCAATTCTGTCCCTTCTGCAACTCTTCTCCTTGAGAATAGTTCTTCAGGGTTATGTTCAAGTCCGGAGGCCACACTGCTTTGCAATACTTTGTCTCCTATGCTCCATTCTCCTATACAGGATGGACCATTCATATGGATTCACCTAAATAAAATGGGAATGGTTGGTGATATCAACTTCCTGTTTGTGGCACAATAGTATATGGGAGGGGAAAACTTTTCAAGATGGGTGGTGGCCATGGCAGCCATTTTGAAGTCGGCCATTTTAGATCCAACTTTATTTTTTCCAATGGGAAGAGGGTCATGTGACACATCAAATTTATTGAAAATTTCACAATAAAAACAATGGTGTGCTTGGTTTTAACATAACTTTATTCTTTCATGAGTTATTTACAAGTTTATGACCACTTATAAAATAAGTTCAAAGTGCTGCCCATTGTGTTGGATTGTCAATGCAACACTCTTCTCCCACTCTTGACACACTGATAGCAACAATGCAGAAGAAATGCTAGCACAGGCTTCCAGTATCTGTTCTTTCAGATGCTGCACATCTTGTATCTTCACAGCATAGACAATTGCCTTCCGATTACCCCAAAGATAAAAGTCTAAGGGGTCAGATCGGGAGACCTTGGTGGCCCTTCAACTGGCCCACGACGACAATCCACTTTCCAGGAAACTGTTCATGTAGGAATGCTTGGACCTGACACACACAGAGTGGTGGTGCACCATCTTGCTGGAAAAACTTAGGGAACATGCCATCTTCAGTGCATAAAGAGGGCAACATATCATTGATGGTATGGTGTGGTATATGGGAGTAAAAAGATAGTGGGGCCATTCTTCATCAATGGAAACTCTATGCCACTGGATATCTGAAATTGCTATATGATGATGTGTTGCCCTCATCTGAAACAATGGATAATCTGTTTCCTGATCTTATCTAGCTATATAATCATCTAAGGGGCACTTCCAGCTGTTTGTCTGTCACGGAAATCCCAAGTCGCTGATTGGTTGCGGCCAGCGGCCGTGACCAATCAGTGACGGGCACAGTCCGGCCGCGAAATGGCCTCTCCCTACTCCCCTGCAGTCAGTGCCCCCTCCATACTTTCCCCAGTCAGCGCCCGCCGCCCACATAGCATTTTAGCAGTCCGTTAAACCGACTGCGTTACACCATGCCATAATGCGGTGTAACGCAGTCTGTTAACACTGTGTGATGAACTTTTTACTATTGATGCTGCCTATGCAGCATCAATATTAAAAAGATATAATGTTAAAAATAAATTTTTTAAAAAATGGTGCTATTCTCACCCTCCGGTGTCCACCGATGCGCGTGAGCGATGAGGCTGCCGCCAGCTTCCCTTCCCAGAAATGCATTGCAAAATTACCCAGATGACTTAGCGAGACCGCTAAGTCATCTGGGTAATTTTGCAATGCATTTCTGGGAACGGAAGCTGGCTGAAGCCTCACCGCTCGCGCGCATCAGTGGACGCCGGAGGGTGAGTATATAACTATTTTTTATTTTAATTCTTTTTTTTAACAGACATATAGTGCCCACACTGCTGTATTCTATGTGAGCTATGTTATATACTGCGTGACTGATATATACTACGTGGGCAGTGTTATATACTGTGTGGGCTGTGTTATTTACTGCGTGGGGTGTTATATACTATGTGGCTGCTATATACTACGTGGTTGCTATATACTATGTGGCTGTGCTATATACTACGTGGCTGTGCTATATACTACGTGGCTATGCTATATACTATGTGCTGTCTGTGTTATATAGTACGTGGGTTGTGTTATATACTATGTGAGCTGTGCTATATACTGCGTGGCTGTGCTATATACTATGTGGCTGTGCTATATACTACGTGGCTGCTATATACTACGTGGCTATGCTATATACTACATGGCTGCTATATACTACGTGGCTGCTATATACTACGTGGCTGCTATATACTATGTGGCTGCCATTTACTATGCGGCTGCTATATACTATGTGGCAGTGCTATATACTATGTGGCAGTGCTATATACTATGTGGCTGTGCTATATACTACGTGGCTGTGTTATATACTGCTTGGGCTGTGCTATATACTGCGTGGGCTGTGCTATATACTACGTGGCTGTGCTATATACTACGTGGCTGCTGTATACTATGTGGCTGCTATATGCTATGTGGCTGCTATATACTATGTGTCTGCTATATAATATGTGGCTGTACTATATACTACGTGGCTGTGCTATATACTATGGGCTGTGCTATATACTACGTAGCTGCTATATACTACGTGGCTGTCTGTGTTATATAGTACGTGGGCTGTGTTATATACTACGTGGCTGTGTTATATACTACGTAGCTGTGCTATATACTACATGGCTGTGCTATATACTATGTGGCTGTGCTATATACTACGTGGCTGTGCTATATACTATGTGGCTGTGCTATATACTACGTGGCTGCTATATACTGCGTGGCTGTGCTATACACTATGTGGCTGTGTTATATAGTACGTGGCTGTACTATATCCTGCACCCCGAATCCCCGACATCCAGCGCCCCAAACCCCCGACATCCTGCGACCAATCAGCGGCAGATGCAGTCCAGCCGCAAATTGACGTGGGATTTAAACCACACTTGGCCGGGTGCGACCAATCAGCGATATTGGTGCGGTATTTAAACACCGCTTCGGTCATTGGTCGTGCCCAGCCGGCCGCGACCAATCAGCGACAGGCGCAGTCCGGCCGCAAATTGGCACCAGATTTTAACCATACTTCATTGATCGGCCAGCCGGGCCCGACCAATCAGCGATATGTGCGCGGAATTTATCCCCCACGAACAGCGCGACGTACATACATACATACATATTCTAGAATACCCGATGCATTAGAATCGGGCGACCATCTAGTTTTAAATAAAAGGAGACATTTCCAGTGCGATATGTAATGGCCACTCTCTGCTCTCCTGATCTCACTGCAGAGCTGTGTGTGAGTATAACTGAAACATCTGCAGGTTCCTCTCAGCTTCAGTTTCCATCTCAGAGGCAGCCAGTTTAGCATTAATGAGAGCTGCAGCTGTTAGGCCGGTTTCACATTCGCGTTTTGCTGATCTGCGGAGGGCTGCGGACTTCCTCCGTGAAGCCCTGCCCTTGGCCGCACCTCCACCGCTAGCTCCGCCTACTTCTGCATGCGGCATGCATGCGGCCTGCATACCTATCTTTAACATTAGGTACGCAGGTCGTGCCGCGATATGTGGATGCTTCCGCATGCGTCGTTTTGACGATACGACGACCAGCGTAGGATGCAGCTTGTAGCAATTTTTTTTCTCTACATCGTCAAAACGACGCATGCAGAAGCATCCGCATACAGCCGCATGACCTGCGTACCTAATGTTAAAGATAGGTACACAGGCCGCATGCTGGCCGCATGCAGAATTAGGCGGAGCTAGCAGCGGAGGTGCCGCCGAGGGCGGGGCTTCACGGAGAAAGTCTGCAGCCCTCCGCAGATCAGCAAAACGCTAGTGTGAAACTAGCCTTAACGTGTTTGTAAGGAGACAAAGTTCAGTTCTTTTGTCCTGTGTTAGTTACTTGTCTCACACTGGTAACTCCCCTTTTATTTACATTAAGGTCTGGAGACAGATTGTCGTACAGATCAGTGTCTGGCCCAGTGGCGTATCCAGGGGGGCGCAGCCGGGGCATGTGCCCTGGGCGCAGCCGACAGGGGGGCGCCAGCGGGCCGCCTGATGATGTGGCAGTCCAAGGAGGCTCCCCGTCGGCGGCATTCTGCTGCCCCCACAGTCTGAGATAATCCCGTTCTCTGAGCCGGCTGTCAAATTGACAGCCGGCTCAGAGAAAGTGCTGGGCGCCATAGTCAAATCCCAAGGTGTACAGCGACGCCGCGGCTGTGCCGCCGCTGTCTCTAGTACCCTTGGCTTGCCTGGCTGTTGTGAACTGTGATCCCTTCTGACGACTGCTGAGGTGCCACTGACCGCTGCTGGCACTTCCGCATCAATGAAGCGCCAGCGGCGGTGACGTCACTCTCTCTTCACACCCAGACACAGCAGGGCAGGCGAAGCACAGGCTGCTGCTTTGCGGTGTTGTTGGACGGTGGTAAGTGTGCTCCAGCTCCAGACCGCGGGGACCGGCTGTGTAATGGAGCTGAAGACACCTACCGAACCTAGATTAGAATCTGATAACGTTTGATATTTAAGGGGGCTGGTTGGGTTGGGGGGTTGGTCGGCTATATGGCGCCTGCAGCCAGGATAGGGAGGGAGCAGGGGCCAGGGGCAATGGTTGGTAGTAAATTGTGTGTGTGTATATAAGTGAGAGGTGCTGTGTGTGTGTTGTGCGTGTGTGTATATAAGTGAGAGGTGCTGTGTGTGTGTTGTGCGTGTGTGTATATAAGTGAGAGGTGCTGTGTGTGTGTTGTGCGTGTGTGTATATAGGTGAGAGGTGCTGTGTGTGTTGTACGTGTGTGTATATAAGTGAGAGGTGCTGTGTGTGTGTTGTGCTTGTGTGTATATAAGTGAGAGGTGCTGTGTGTGTGTTGTGCGTGTGTGTATATAAGTGAGAGGTGCTGTGTGTGTGTTGTGCGTGTGTGTATATAAGTGAGAGGTGCTGTGTGTGTGTCTGGTGTGTGTGTATATAAGTGAGAGGTGCTGTGTGTGTTGTGCGTGTGTGTATATAAGTGAGAGGTGCTGTGTATGTGTTGTATGTGTGTATATAAGTGAGAGGTGCTGTGTGTGTGTTGTGCGTGTGTGTGCATATATAGATGAGAGGTGCTGTGTATGTGTTGTGTGTGTGTGTATATAAGTGAGAGGTGCTGTGTATGTGTTGTGCGTGTGTGTATATAAGTGAGAGGTGCTGTGTGTGTGTTGTGCGTGTGTGTATATAAGTGAGAGGTGCTGTGTGTGTGTTGTGCGTGTGTGTATATAAGTGAGAGGTGCTGTGTGTGTGTCTGATGTGTGTATATAAGTGAGAGGTGCTGTGTGTGTGTCTGGTGTGTGTATATAAGTGAGAGTTGCTGTGTGTTGTGCGTGTGTGTGTATAAGTGAGAGGTGCTGTGTATGTGTTGTGTGTGTGTGCATATATAGATGAGAGGTGCTGTGTATGTGTTGTGTGTGTGTGTATATAAGTGAGAGGTGCTGTGTATGTGTTGTGCGTGTGTGTATATAGGTGAGAGGTGCTGTGTGTGTGTTGTGCATGTGTGTATATAGGTGAGAAGTGCTGTGTGTGTGTTGTGCGTGTGTGTATATAGGGGAGAGGTGCTGTGTATGTGTTGTGTGTGTGTGTATATAAGTGAGAGGTGTGTGTTGTGCGTGTGTGTATATAAGTGAGAGGTGCTGTGTGTGTGTTGTGCGTGTGTGTATATAAGTGAGAGGTGCTGTGTGTGTGTCTGGTGTGTGTGTGTATATAAGTGAGAGGTGCTGTGTGTGTGTCTGGTGTGTGTATATAAGTGAGAGTTGCTGTGTGTTGTGCGTGTGTGTATATAAGTGAGAGGTGCTGTGTATGTGTTGTGCGTGTGTGTGTATAAGTGAGAGGTGCTGTGTATGTGTTGTCTGTGTATATAGGTGAGAGGTGCTGTGTATGTGTTGTGCGTGTGTGTATATAAGTGAGAGGTGCTGTGTGTGTGTTGTGCGTGTGTGTATATAAGTGAGAGGTGCTGTGTGTGTGATGTGCGTGTGTGTATATAAGTGAGAGGTGCTGTGTGTGTGTTGTGCGTGTGTGTATATAAGTGAGAGGTGCTGTGTGTGTGTTGTGCGTGTGTGTATATAAGTGAGAGGTGCTGTGTGTGTGTTGTGCGTGTGTGTATATAAGTGAGAGGTGCTGTGTGTGTGTTGTACGTGTGTATATAAGTGAGAGGTGCTGTGTGTGTGTCTGGTGTGTGTGTATATAAGTGAGAGGTGCTGTGTGTGTGTCTGGTGTGTGTGTATATAAGTGAGAGGTGCTGTGTGTGTTGTGCGTGTGTGTATATAGGTGAGAGGTGCTGTGTGTGTGTTGTGCGTGTGTGTATATAGGTGAGAAGTGCTGTGTGTGTGTTGTGCGTGTGTGTATATAAGTGAGAGGTGCTGTGTGTGTGTTGTGCGTGTGTGTATATAGGTGAGAGGTGCTGTGTATGTGTTGTGTGTGTGTGTATATAAGTGAGAGGTGTGTGTTGTGCGTGTGTGTATATAAGTGAGAGGTGCTGTGTGTGTGTTGTGCGTGTGTGTATATAAGTGAGAGGTGCTGTGTGTGTGTCTGGTGTGTGTGTATATAAGTGAGAGGTGCTGTGTGTGTGTCTGGTGTGTGTATATAAGTGAGAGTTGCTGTGTGTTGTGCGTGTGTGTATATAAGTGAGAGGTGCTGTGTGTGTGTTGTGCGTGTGTGTATACAAGTGAGAGGTGCTGTGTATGTGTTGTGTGTGTGTGTGTATATAAGTGAGAGGTGCTGTGTGTGTGTTGTGCGTGTGTGTATATAGGTGAGAGGTGCTGTGTGTGTGTTGTGCGTGTGTGTATATAAGTGAGAGGTGCTGTGTGTGTGTTGTGCGTGTGTGTATATAAGTGAGAGGTGCTGTGTGTGTGTCTGGTGTGTGTGTATATAAGTGAGAGGTGCTGTGTGTGTTGTGCGTGTGTGTATATAAGTGAGAGGTGCTGTGTGTGTTTTGTGCGTGTGTGTATATAGGTGAGAGGTGCTGTGTGTGTGTTGTGCGTGTGTGTATATAACTGAGAGGTGCTGTGTGTGTGTTGTGCATGTGTATATAAGTGAGAGGTGCTGTGTGTGTGTTGTGCGCGTGTGTATATAAGTGAGATGTGCTGTGTGTGTGTTGTGCGTGTGTGTATATAAGTGAGAGGTGCTGTGTGTGTGTTGTGCGTGTTTGTATATAAGTGAGAGGTGCTGTGTGTTGTGTTGTGTGTGTATATGAGAGGTGCTGTGTGTGTTGTGCGTGTGTGTATATAAGTGAGAGGTGCTGTGTGTGTGTTGTGCGTGTTTGTATATAAGTGAGAGGTGCTGTGTGTTGTGTTGTGTGTGTATATAAGTGAGAGGTGCTGTGTGTGTGTTGTGCGTGTGTGTATATAAGTGAGAGGTGCTGTGTGTGTGTCTGGTGTGTGTGTATATAAGTGAGAGGTGCTGTGTGTGTTGTGCGTGTGTGTATATAAGTGAGAGGTGCTGAGTGTGTTGTACATGTGTGTATATAAGTGAGAGGTGCTGTGTGTGTGTTGTGTGTGTGTATATAGGTGAGAGGTGCTGTGTGTGTGTTGTGCGTGTGTGTATATAGGTGAGAAGTGCTGTGTGTGTGTTGTGCGTGTGTGTATATAAGTGAGAGATGCTGTGTGTGTGTTGTGCATGTGTGTATATAGGTGAGAGGTGCTGTGTATGTGTTGTGTGTGTGTGTATATAAGTGAGAGGTGTGTGTTGTGCGTGTGTGTATATAAGTGAGAGGTGCTGTGTGTGTGTTGTGCGTGTGTGTATATAAGTGAGAGGTGCTGTGTGTGTGTCTGGTGTGTGTGTATATAAGTGAGAGGTGCTGTGTGTGTGTCTGGTGTGTGTATATAAGTGAGAGTTGCTGTGTGTTGTGCGTGTGTGTATATAAGTGAGAGGTGCTGTGTGTGTGTTGTGCGTGTGTGTATACAAGTGAGAGGTGCTGTGTATGTGTTGTGTGTGTGTGTATATAATTGAGAGGTGCTGTGTGTGTGTTGTGCGTGTGTGTATATAGGTGAGAGGTGCTGTGTGTGTGTTGTGCGTGTGTGTATATAAGTGAGAGGTGCTGTGTGTGTGTTGTGCGTGTGTGTATATAAGTGAGAGGTGCTGTGTGTGTGTCTGGTGTGTGTGTATATAAGTGAGAGGTGCTGTGTGTGTGTCTGGTGTGTGTGTATATAGGTGAGAGGTGCTGTGTGTGTGTTGTGCGTGTGTGTATATAACTGAGAGGTGCTGTGTGTGTGTTGTGCATGTGTATATAAGTGAGAGGTGCTGTGTGTGTGTTGTGCGCGTGTGTATATAAGTGAGATGTGCTGTGTGTGTGTTGTGCGTGTGTGTATATAAGTGAGAGGTGCTATGTGTGTGTTGTGCGTGTTTGTATATAAGTGAGAGGTGCTGTGTGTTGTGTTGTGTGTGTATATAAGTGAGAGGTGCTGAGTGTGTTGTGCGTGTGTGTATATAAGTGAGAGGTGCTGTGTATGTGTTCTGTGTGTGTGTATATAAGTGAGAGGTGCTGTGTGTGTGTTGTGTGTGTGTGTATATAGGTGAGAGGTGCTGTGTGTGTGTTGTGCGTGTGTGTATATAAGTGAGAGGTGCTGTGTGTGTGTTGTGCATGTGTGTATATAAGTGAGAGGTGCTGTGTGTGTGTTGTGCGTGTGTGTATATAAGTGAGAGGTGCTGTGTGTGTGTTGTGCGTGTGTGTATATAAGTGAGAGGTGCTGTGTGTGTGTTGTGCGTGTGTGTATATAAGTGAGAGGTGCTGTGTGTGTTGTGCGTGTGTGTATATAAGTGAGAGGTGCTGTGTGTGTGTTGTGCGTGTGTGTATATAAGTGAGAGGTGCTGTGTGTGTGTTGTGCGTGTGTGTATATAAGTGAGAGGTGCTGTGTGTGTGTTGTGCGTGTGTGTATATTAGTGAGAGGTGCTGTGTGTGTGTTGTGCGTGTGTGTATATAAGTGAGAGGTGCTGTGTGTGTGTTGTGCGTGTGTGTATATAAGTGAGAGGTGCTGTGTGTGTGTCTGGTGTGTGTGTATATAAGTGAGAGGTGCTGTGTGTGTGTCTGGTGTGTGTATATAAGTGAGAGTTGCTGTGTGTTGTGCGTGTGTGTATATAAGTGAGAGGTGCTGTGTGTGTGTTGTGCGTGTGTGTATACAAGTGAGAGGTGCTGTGTATGTGTTGTGTGTGTGTGTATATAAGTGAGAGGTGCTGTGTGTGTGTTGTGCGTGTTTGTATATAGGTGAGAGGTGCTGTGTGTGTGTTGTGCGTGTGTGTATATAAGTGAGAGGTGCTGTGTGTGTGTTGTGCGTGTGTGTATATAAGTGAGAGGTGCTGTGTGTGTGTTGTGCGTGTGTGTATATAAGTGAGAGGTGCTGTGTGTGTTGTGCGTGTGTGTATATAAGTGAGAGGTGCTGTGTGTGTGTTGTGCGTGTGTGTATATAAGTGAGAGGTGCTGTGTGTGTGTTGTGCGTGTGTGTATATAAGTGAGAGGTGCTGTGTGTGTGTTGTGCGTGTGTGTATATTAGTGAGAGGTGCTGTGTGTGTGTTGTGCGTGTGTGTATATAAGTGAGAGGTGCTGTGTGTGTGTTGTGCGTGTGTGTATATAAGTGAGAGGTGCTGTGTGTGTGTCTGGTGTGTGTGTATATAAGTGAGAGGTGCTGTGTGTGTGTCTGGTGTGTGTATATAAGTGAGAGTTGCTGTGTGTTGTGCGTGTGTGTATATAAGTGAGAGGTGCTGTGTGTGTGTTGTGCGTGTGTGTATACAAGTGAGAGGTGCTGTGTATGTGTTGTGTGTGTGTGTATATAAGTGAGAGGTGCTGTGTGTGTGTTGTGCGTGTGTGTATATAAGTGAGAGGTGCTGTGTGTGTGTTGTGCGTGTGTGTATATAAGTGAGAGGTGCTGTGTGTGTGTCTGGTGTGTGTGTATATAAGTGAGAGGTGCTGTGTGTGTTGTGCGTGTGTGTATATAAGTGAGAGGTGCTGTGTGTGTTTTGTGCGTGTGTGTATATAGGTGAGAGGTGCTGTGTGTGTGTTGTGCGTGTGTGTATATAACTGAGAGGTGCTGTGTGTGTGTTGTGCATGTGTATATAAGTGAGAGGTGCTGTGTGTGTGTTGTGCGCGTGTGTATATAAGTGAGATGTGCTGTGTGTGTGTTGTGCGTGTGTGTATATAAGTGAGAGGTGCTATGTGTGTGTTGTGCGTGTTTGTATATAAGTGAGAGGTGCTGTGTGTTGTGTTGTGTGTGTATATAAGTGAGAGGTGCTGAGTGTGTTGTGCGTGTGTGTATATAAGTGAGAGGTGCTGTGTATGTGTTCTGTGTGTGTGTGTATATAAGTGAGAGGTGCTGTGTGTGTGTTGTGTGTGTGTGTATATAGGTGAGAGGTGCTGTGTGTGTGTTGTGCGTGTGTGTATATAAGTGAGAGGTGCTGTGTGTGTGTTGTGCATGTGTGTATATAAGTGAGAGGTGCTGTGTGTGTGTTGTGCGTGTGTGTATATAAGTGAGAGGTGCTGTGTGTGTGTTGTGCGTGTGTGTATATAAGTGAGAGGTGCTGTGTGTGTGTTGTGCGTGTGTGTATATAAGTGAGAGGTGCTGTGTGTGTTGTGCGTGTGTGTATATAAGTGAGAGGTGCTGTGTGTGTGTTGTGCGTGTGTGTATATAAGTGAGAGGTGCTGTGTGTGTGTTGTGCGTGTGTGTATATAAGTGAGAGGTGCTGTGTGTGTGTTGTGCGTGTGTGTATATTAGTGAGAGGTGCTGTGTGTGTGTTGTGCGTGTGTGTATATAAGTGAGAGGTGCTGTGTGTGTGTTGTGCGTGTGTGTATATAACTGAGAGGTGCTGTGTGTGTGTCTGGTGTGTGTGTATATAAGTGAGAGGTGCTGTGTGTGTGTCTGGTGTGTATATAAGTGAGAGGTGCTGTGTATGTGTTGTGCGTGTGTGTATATAAGTGAGAGGTGCTGTGTGTGTGTTGTGCGTGTGTGTATATAGGTGAGAGGTGCTGTGTGTGTGTTGTGCGTGTGTGTATATAGGTGAGAGGTGCTGTGTGTGTGTTGTGCGTATGTGTATATAAGTGAGAGGTGCTGTGTGTGTGTGTTGTGCGTGTGTGTATATAGGTGAGAGGTGCTGTGTATGTGTTGTGTGTGTGTGTGTATATAAGTGAGAGGTGCTGTGTGTGTGTTGTGCGTGTGTGTATATAAGAGAGAGGTGCTGTGTGTGTGTTGTGCGTGTGTGTATATAAGTGAGAGGTGCTGTGTGTGTGTTGTGCGTGTGTGTATATAAGTGAGAGGTGCTGTGTGTGTGTCTGGTGTGTGTGTATATAAGTGAGAGGTGCTGTGTGTGTTGTGCATGTGTGTTTATAAGTGAGAGGTGCTGTGTATGTGTTGTGTGTGTGTATATAAGTGAGAGGTGCTGTGTGTGTGTTGTGCGTGTGTGTATATAGGTGAGAGGTGCTGTGTGTGTGTTGTGCGTGTGTGTATATTAGTGAGAGGTGCTGTGTGTGTGTTGTGTATGTGTGTATATAAGTGAGAGGTGCTGTGTGTGTGTTGTGCGTGTGTGTATATAAGTGAGAGGTGCTGTGTGTGTTGTGCGTGTGTGTATATAAGTGAGAGGTGCTGTGTGTGTGTTGTGCGTGTGTGTATATAAGTGAGAGGTGCTGTGTATGTGTTGTGCGTGTGTGTATATAAGTGAGAGGTGCTGTGTGTGTGTTGTGCGTGTGTGTATATAAGTGAGAGGTGCTGTGTGTGTTGTGCGTGTGTGTATATAGGTAAGAGGTGCTCTGTGTGTGTTGTGCGTGTGTGTATATAAGTGAGAGGTGTTGTGTGTTTGTTGTGCGTGTGTGTATATAGGTGAGAGGTGCTGTGTGTGTGTTTTGTGTGTGCGTGCATGCGTAGCAGAGATGTAAATGGTTTTGTGTGTGCGTACGGGGAGGAGAGGTGAGGGCAATGATGGGGAGAGGGCAATAATTGGGATGCAGGGGGAGGAGGAGATGATGGATGTGGTGGAATGGGCAATGATGGAGGTGGCAATGATGGAGGTGGAATGGGCAATGATGGGGTTAGGGGGAGGAAATGATGGAGGTGGTGGAATGGGCAATGATGTGGAGAGGCAATGATGGAGGGGGAAATTGGAATGGGCAAAGATGGTGGTGGGGGAGAAGGAAATCATGGAGGTGGTGGAAAGGGCAATAATGAGGGGGGGAAGAAATGATGGAGGTGGTAGAATGGACAAGGATGGTGGTGGTGGAAAGCACACTGATGATATTGGAGGGGGGGGGAAATGATGGAGGTGGTCGAATGGGCAAGTATGGTGATTTGGTGATGGCGGCGGAAAGGACAATGATGATGGTGGTGGAAAGGGCCAAGATGGGGATGGTGGGGGAAGAGAAAATGATGGGTATGGTGGAAAAGGCAAAGGAGGAAATGATGGGGGTGGTGGAATGAGAGGGGAAGGAATGGGAGGTTGTGGAATGAGAAGGAAGGGGAATAGTGTGATGAGATAGTATGGGGGGAGAAAATGAGTGGGCACAGAATAGAAACTGAGCAGTGGGGGCATAGCATGGCGGGACAGTGTAAGGGCACAGCCAGGAGGGGACAGTATACCAAAGAGTGGGAGTGTGATGAGAGAGTACAGTATAAATACTGGGCCCTATAGGGGGACACAGTATGAGAGGACAGTGTGAAGAGGGGGCCGGTATGGAAAGGAGAGGTCAGTGTGAAGAGCGTGTACCATAAGCGGGACAGTGTGGGGGTCATATTTTGTGCAGACAATATAGTGAGGGGCAATGTTTTATACAGGAGCATTATAATGACACTTGTATCTTTAAGTGCATCATGTGGAGATTTTCTGCAAAAGAGCGGAGAAGATGGAAGTCTGCAGAGACGGCTGTGGATGAGAAAACTCATTATGGGGTCTGGACAAGATGAAGAAAGGAAGGAGAACGGCTCCAGAGTCAACGTCATCTATAAGGTACCTGGATGTAAATGTTATTTGTGATACTAACTAACTCTCGTGTTTTTATTTATGTTCGGAGCATTAAAGGAGATGTCCAGGTTTGTGATGAGTCTACAGTCATTCTTTGTGACTACAGACTTCTAAGTTCTCACAGTGCGCCCTGCACGCTGTCAGGATTCTCTCGTGCTGGGGATTTACACACATGCGGTCACATGCTGACTAGACATGTGTGGCTTCACTCAATGAAAACGAACTGAGCGTGGCCGGGCACGTCTAGTCGGAATGTGGTCAGAAGTATACAAATCGCATGCTTGTGCTGACATGAATGTCCACCAGCAAGGGAGAATCCTAGTAGTGTGCAGTGCAAGCGTTGTGAGAATTCAGAAGCTGCGATGTCAGGATTCAGCTCTGCAGGTTCCAGTAGTCGTCACATGGACACTTCACTCACATGCGACTTTCATACTTGTGGTCCTGTGACAACGAGCTTCTCTTCTGCTTCTCTGTTTTTCACTGAACATTGAGAGCATTAGGGAGAGCGGCTCGTCGGTACATGGCTGAGTGTGAAAATCGCATATGTCCTGGGGGGGGGGGTGCGCCAAAATGAATTCTTGCCCCGGGTGCCAGAAACCCTAGATACACCTCTGGTCTGGCCATTAGTCCTGAACAGCTCACTTATATATAAGAAAAGCATAGTTTGCAGATACAGCTCACCCCATTCAATTTATGTATATGGGTTTTTTTGTCTTTTTTGTTACATGGTTGTTTATGGTACATATGCATGTTCACAAAACCCCATTCTAGGGCTAAAACTTTGTTATTCAGGTGCTGTAAATGTGTCATATCACCGAATTAGTGGGCTTTATGTGTTTTATACTAGGAGTTTGTCCTTTTTTGCGCTATATCTACAATTAAAAGTAATCTAGATGCAAAAAGAGGCAGATATATTTTTTATGCCCATGCTACTATTTTAATGAAGTAAAGTATTTTCGCTTTTAATTTACTTTGCTGGATTGAAAAACCTCTTTTCGCAACTTTGAAATAAGAAAAATGTGGATATCTTTGGGATAAGACATCGGATTGCAGATGTCAAGGTATCATCTATCATTCAGCTTGGTTTGGCCATATCGACGGCTTATGAAGGTTGATCATCCTGACAGATTCCCTTTAAATCAATTACCTACATGTACGGCAAAACGTGGGAAAGTATTGCATCCCCCGACACACATGTATGTAATTTTGCATGAAGGGAATAAACTATTAATTTCCATCTGATAAAACCTACATTTCTTCATGCATTGAATTTTAGATTTATTTGTGTTAACATATATTATTATTTTTAATATTGAATTTGTCAGTAAAAAAAACTGTGACCTGCCATGCCTCTGTGCCGTTTTCATTTAACAATTGAAGACGTGGGTAATCTGAGAGTGACCCCATTGAGAAGACTTTGTTGTTCGGCCATCTATCTGTAGCGATCATCATTTCTCACATGACTGTGCTATCAGCGGGAAGGGAAGAAGCAGCTTGGCAGTCACACCATGTCATTCAGCACCTCAGCCTGCACTATTAAACACATTTTTTCTGAAAATACACTTAGCTGGAGAAATGTAACACATTCCCTTAGAATGGTTATTATAAATGCCCAGTGAGGAAGTCACCACCAGTATTAATGGCTACCCTCTTAGTGAGTTACATGTATTGCAGACCAGGTTCACAATTCTTGCATGAAGGAAATGTAGAAATGGAGTAATAAAAAAGAAAGCTGCTTTTGATTAAAATGTGTAATCTGCTTTCATCTCGAGGCTCTTCCGCTTGCAGCCTTGAAGAATTGAGCAAGATAGTACACCACGTGGCCAATGATCCCAGGCTCATATTTAATGCACATTATCATTTACTTTGTTTATGTGTCTGGGAGCATACACCCACTCGGGAGCGTAGAATGAATAATCAAGCAATGCCAAAAAGTTTGTAACCAATCCATCTATACTACCTAAGGCACATCATCAAAATCCAATCTACACAGAAGCAAAGTCATTTGGATCCTGTCCCAGCTTGATGTTAGATGAATAATGAGAGATTCGGTCTTGCTTAAAATGCATTTTGTCAGCTGTTATATTAACGGTGAATACAACTTTACTACAAATCTTTTCACATTATTGCTCTGCTGCAAAACATCTCACTTTTTATTTCTTAATTGTCTGTTTGTTGCACTATGTAAAGGGCAGTCAAATGTCACTTCACTGTGACTGTGCTGGGAGCAAGAAGGCATTGAAGCATAACAAATCCAGGTATTAACATGATAAAAGTATTAAAACAGTCACATTTTTTTTTAATTTTAATTTAATTAATCAAAAGTACACATGAAAATAAGCAACTTGGTATTATTTTTCAGCAGATAAATCAGCTTCTTTCTCCTCCTGGATTTCATAAGTAAAAGACAGATGAAGACAGATTTTCCCATTACTTAGATAGATGACAGTTGGTGCTTGTAAGATTCTATGGAGAGGAGAGGGGGAGCACATACATTCTGCTGCAAGTTCTCCTGAAATGACAGTTAGGTCGGGGTCACACTTGCGAGTGCAATGCGAGAAAAACGCAAGAGTCTCTCGCATCAATACCCGACACTGCCGCCTGCTCTCGGGACCACAAGCGTTCAGCTGCACTCGCAAGTGTGGCTCTGGCCTTACTGTCACATCTCCACTAAGAACCTGCTCCTGCAACTTCTGCTTCTGTCGTCAGGTGTCGCCGTATTCACTCTGCGGGCAGTGCTGGTGATAGAAATATCACAACCAGAAGCTCTGGACGGTGGGCTCTGTCCAGCCACTAAAGTTAGAGTTTCTGCGATCTGTAGTGCTGTGCAATCTGGCAATATGGGTCTGTGTGCTTCCAGCTGTTATGCAGAATTAGAAAAAAAATGGCACTCAATTGGTAGTGTAGCTTGAAAATAAATCATTTAATGTGCATCCATAGGCTCACCCTCCACGACCTCGGTCACATACCACTTTGCGCTGACGCACGCAGGACTCAACACAGCATCCAGGCAAACCCTCGTTAGATCTGCGAATGGCAGGACATTAACATTATCTACCATGCCAGTAATTTGTTCTGATGAAGGTCCGAATGTGGACCTAAAACATTCAACCATTTGCCTATGGATACACATTAAATGATTTCTTTTCAAGCTACACTACCGATTGAGTGCCAAGTTTTTTCTAATTCTGGATATTTGGGACTGGATACCCTACTTGAGCACCTCCCTTCCTTCAGTGTATGTGGTGCGCCCCGCAAGGGCAAGGGGGTACTCAGTACCGGGTCCGGTGTTCACAGGGGGATGTCACGGTGGCTGACCTGTCCGTGGCCCAGGAGCGTCCATGTAAAAGGGAAAGGTCTTTAAAGGGATAAAGTTTGTGTTCGTGATGCCACCTGTGGTATTTGGTCAGGGTGACCGACGCTGCTTTAAGGGGTCTGCTGGGGTGATGTTATGGCAGCTAGATGGTATACCTTCACACAGGTGAAGTGTATCCCCAGGGCTTCCCAGCGTATAGATGGTGAATGGTGAGTGGCGCAAAGAAGAACGAGAACACAGGTTTGCAGTCTCTTTACCTTTACTGAAGACTTCAGCATCCACAGTCCAGAGCACCAGACCACAGGGCAGTCCGGCCAGTTTGGAGGCAAGTCCAGAGTCCCCTTGTCCAGGGGGAGAATAAAAGCCTATCCTCTTTCGCTGTATTGGTGTAGTCCCTTACTGCTAAGCTTCTCATAAGGTCCTCACAGATGTTATCTCTCTCTGTCCCCTGGATTGGATAGGACATACCCATATGACTGGTGACTTGAGGCGGTTTATAGGTACTCTAGCACGCCCCAGGGTGTTAGCCCGGACAGGTAATGTAGAGTTCAGCTGTCCTGCTGGTCTCTGATGTAAGTCATAGAGGTCCTTACAACTCCGTGGACCCTCTGTCCTCCTCAGACTACTGTCTGGAACTAACTTACCCTACAGACTACCGGTTATATATATATGGGGAGTCACCTAGTAGATAGGATCAAAAGCTCCCCCTGGTGGCCTGGAGTGTGAAGTGTTGCATGTTTGTGGTACCTGGTTGCAGTTATCCTTCCTTGCCTCCAAACGTAATATCACTCTCCCCAGGAAGAAAGTGACATTACTGTGATGACCAGGACCCTGGGGCGCTGCATATGAGTGCCGTGTTCTACCACCTCTGCGTCCAGCTGTTATCAGCTCCCTGTTCCAGCCAATTGGAGAGCACCACACCTTTCAATCGCACCTCATCTGCCTGCTTTTGATGTCTAAGGGCCTCCATTACAAAGCAAAGCCAACATTGTTACAAAAAAGGCACCTTTTTCTTTTGAGAAATCATTTTTGAAATCACTCTCTCCATTACAAAGCCTGCATATTCTCACGTGTTGATGGAGTGGATTCCATCCTTTGAGCCTGGAACTTAGAAGCTCTGTTGTTTAGACAAGTCTTAAGGTACCGTCACATTTAGCGATGCTGCATCGATCTAGACAACGATCCCGATTGCTGCAGCATCGCTGTGTGGTCGCTGGAGAGCTGTCACACAGACAGCTCTCCAGCGACCAACTATGCGAAGTCCCCTGGTAACCAGGGTAAACATCGGGCCGCGCTTAGTAAACCCCGATGTTTACCCTGGTTACCAGTGCTAATGTAAAAAAAAAAAAACACTACTTACATTCCGGTGTCTGTCCCCCGTCGCTGTGCTTTCCTGCACTCACTGTGAGCGCCGGCTAGCCGTAAAGCACAGCGGTGACGTCATCGCTGTAATCTGCTTTACGGCTGGCCGGCGCTGACAGTGCAGGGAAGCAGAACGCCGAGGGACGCGACAGACACCGGAATGTAAGTATGAAGTGTTTGGTTTTTTTACATTTACACTGGTAACCAGGGTAAACATCGGGTTACTAAGCACGGCCCTGCGCTTAGTAACCCGATGTTTACCCTGGTTACCAGTGAAGACATCGCTGAATCGGCATCACACACGCCGATTCAGCGATGTCAGCGGGTGATCCAGCGACGAAATAAAGTTCTGGACTTTCTGCTTTCAGAGTTTTGCACAACTCTTTCATCACCTTTGACATGAATAGAGTCCCTTGGTCCATTAGAATCTAGTTTGGTAACTCCGGTCTGGAAAAGATATAGACCAACTCCCAATCTATGCACTTAGGGGAGGAGTTTTGTAGTGGTGCAGCTTTCAGATACTATGTAGCATAGTGCAGGATCACCAGGATATCCTGATGCCCTCTGGCGGACTTGACCAGGGGTTCCACTAGAGCCATGGCTATGTGATTAATCGGAACCTCAATGAGGGGCAACAGCACTAAGTGGCTACGGTAGAACCTCTGGAGGATCAGTTACTGTTTTCTTTCTACCCCCAGATGACCTCATAACACATCAGTATGGACCATGTCTAACACCCTGCTTCTGTACGGACCAGTAACTGCTCGATTACCTCCCCTTTTGCTTAGTGACCCAATATAGTGACACCATTAACTACTGTCACATTATCAAATGCCTCTTTTAGAGTTATGTTCCAGAATTGAACGATTCCAAAGTTTCCCCCAGACACCTGCAACTCAGGTATGTTGGCCTCTGGGGGTGCTGCTTCATCCTCACTGCCAATAAGCACACACAAGGGAAACCAGTCAGCTGCGTGCTGTGACGAGACTATTTTAAGAGCGACCAGACTATTGTCCGGTCAACCAGGTTTCCTCCATTTCCCCCACAAGTCCTAAAAGAATGCAAATTCCCACCCCTATTATAACAGGGTATAATAGGTCCTTGACTATGCTAACCTCATGGGACTCGGTGCCACAGTTTGTGTCTATGACTACTGACTATGAGTAGTTTTTAGCAATCCAATGGATATAGCGGACGCTCACCATCTTCCTAGGAATAGGCCAATGAGGAATTGTGGCGCTTACTAATTTTATCAAACTACACGAGTCCAACAGACTAGTCATTTGCATTCCGTTTAGTGATACCGGACATACCTATAGCCCCTCGCCAGGGTATGCAAAATATGAGCAACACCATACTATGCTGCAGTCCAGTGTCTGTGGCCATGGGGTAATGGGTGGCTATGTGACCTGGGGTGTGACACCTCCAACAAGTCTCGTTATTAGATGGAGTATTTGGCAACAACTCAGATGCCTCCTGGGCTCTTGGAAGCCCCCCAGATGTGGCTCTAGTCCCCCTCTTTTGGGTGTCAGTCCCCCTTTGGGAACACCAGTACAGTGATGCTAAGACCCCTTGCTTCCCCAAGGAACTCTCGACAGCCTGATAAGTTTCTACCAGGCCCACCATCGGCATTCTGGGGATCTCCCTTCACAACCCAGGATTACATCAGCCTTGGAAGGGAGTGTATGGGACCTGTTCATGATGATCCTCTTCACAATTTGTGCTGAGGCAGAAGGATCAGGTTTCAACCACTTTTTGACCAGGTATATGAGGTCAAACATTTGGGACCGGGGAGGTTTGTCTCTGCAATATTCCCAGTGGTGCACCCGATGCGCCCTGACAGTCATAGTCACTCCTAAGTGCACCAAGATCTCAGTTTTCAACTTAATGTACTCTTTTGCATCCTGCAAGGCTAGGTTAGAATAGGCCTTCTGCGGTTCCCTTGTTAGAAATGGAACCAGTACCTCCACTCACTGCTGTGGAAACCATTTCTCCTGTTCCGCCATTCTTTCGAAAATGTCAGGAATGCCTCAACTTCATCACATGGGTGAAGCTTTTCTTTACCGTCTTCCTCATGTGTAAGTCATCACATTGACTTGGGGGTGGAGCCGTGGAGCAGTTGCCCTGCCATGGATTGCCTCGGCTAGCTGTTCCATTTGCTGCTTTTGCCATTGCTGCTGCTGTTGCAGCTGCTGCCATGGCTGTTGATGCTGGAGATTAGCCTGCATAACTTGCTTTATCAATTTCTCTATGTTGTCGTCTTTCGCTTCTGCAGTCTCTTTTGCCATGGACATGCGATATCTCTATGGCAGTCACACAGCCCCTTGGGATTCATGCCATACTTCTAGCACCAATTGTAGGGCTTCTACTCACTCAGCTGCAGTTGAGGTAAGCACAGGTAGTGGTTTCAGTAAAATATCCAGGCTGGTTTATTAAAACTTCAGAAACCACGCAGCATAAACAAGCAAAAGACAGCCTTTTCTGGCACGGAGTGAGAACAAAAAGTATGTACCAGTGATGGCGAACCTTTTAGAGACCGAGTGCCGAAACGGCAACCCAAAACCCACTTATTTATCAGAAAGTGCCAATACGGCAATTTAACATCACATCACAAAAGACATGCAAATTACTCCCCTTACACACACACATGCACACACATACTACCCCTCTGCAAAATATGTATACATATACACACACCCAGTACATCTCTGCAAAACATTTACACACACACACTGCCCCTCTGCCAAATATACACAATGACACTCACACAGATACACACACACTCCCTCTGAATAAAGCAGCCCCCATCCCCAGCTCTCTCAAAACTAAACTTCATACATTTAATGTCAAGCTCCTGCTGGAGCTCTTACTAGTGTAACACCTGCACTGGGAGCTGTCAGGGTAGTTACTGGTACTTTGGGACTTACAGACACTAAGGAGAGCTTTGCAGTTGCTGTTAGATGGGGACCTACAGACATTAGCAGATTTTCCCCTGAGCTCCAGTGGACTACCATTCCCAGGGACCCTTGTTTCAGTCAGATGACACAGCCTGGATTGGATGAGGAGGGACTTGGAGGGAGGAGCTGGGCAGAAAGTGAAAGCAAAAGTTCAGAGAAAGAAGTGCGCGTGGCAACTTGCTGTGAGAGACTGAGCACGGCGGATTTGCATCCCTCTATGCTGCAGTGTTGCTGTCCCCTCGGATATAACTGTGCTGCTGGAGAGAGCATGGCTTGTTTTTACCCTCCGAAGCAAGTTGCATCAAGAACTTGGAGAGTTCTGCCGGCACTCCCACCGTATAAAGGACTGAGCCCGGCCACCCCCAGCTGGTGTCCAGAGACCCATCCGACCGTTGGAGACGTGCAGTGAGTGTGTACTGAGTGTGGCAGGGGCTTCCCGAGATAATAGTCCTTCTGCAGTCCCAGAGAGAGACCTCCAATCAAGATTCGGGTGGAGGCACTGCGCCCTGGAGAGGTGAGACCCCCCATAACACCCAGTGTACCATGGTAGCCCTAAAGAGGTGTTACAGTGGAGGCACTGCTGAGATCCAGAACTAACACAGGAGTATTTACTATGGAGACTTTAACAGAACGAGAAGTGTATTTGTGGTGTGAAGAGATGGATGTTCCCGCCAAACAAAGTTTTGCAGTGAGTGATGAGCTCTGTGATGCGTCTGATGAAGAGATAATGAAAATAATTAACCGACTCACTGAACTTGCCCACCCTAAAGTCATCAACCGCTGGAAGGAAAAGGGGGGACAGTTACCCACAGCCATGATTTTCAACCAGGCAGATCTTGAGGAAAGAATATTTCCCATCCATGGTGGCCGTGTCTCCAGATTATGGTCGACAATGGCAGATCACTTGGCTTACGGAGTCCGAAGTTGAGACCCGGGAACCGGAGTCAACCACTCAGCCTAGAAAGAGTAGTATAGGTCTGCCCTCTACTCCACCTAGACTCCGTCCTGAAGAGACAGCGGCCCCTGCTGATGTGTTTATGACAGTTATGGAAAAGTTAGTCAGTCAGTTTGCCAAGATGCAGCCAGAAGGAAACTACCGTCTTCTAAGAACTTTCTCGGGTGCCCTCCCCACCCCTGCTGGAGAAGAAGGATATGATACTTGGAGGGATGTCACTTTACAGTGTCTAGAAGAGTATCAGTACACTGATGCTGTAAAGAAGCAGAGAATAGTAGAGAGCATGAAGGGTACTGAAATGGACGTGGTGCAGGCTGCTTGGTGGAGCAAGCCTCTGGCAACTTATCAAGATTATATGAGTGCTTTAGGAGATGCTTTTGGATCCCCTGAAGATGCTACTGATCTACTCTATAAACTCCGTAACACCTACCAACAGCCAGATGAGAAGATGTCCGACTATCTATACCGACTAGATAAGCTGGTTCACAGAATAGCATCTAAAGGTGGAGTCAGCCCTAAAGAAGTTGATCAGTGTCGTCTGGAACAAGTACTCAGAGGAGCTCTCACTCATGATCCAATTGCCCAGCGGATGAGGTCTTGTAATAGAGAGAAGATTCCAGGTTCTTTTCATGAGTTGCTTAAGGAAGTTCGGAAGGAGGAGGTTATTTTGGCCGCAAGAGAGAAGACATTCCCTCGGGTGACTACTGCTGCCTGGAAGCCAGCAGCCGAATGCCGAGAGATAGAAACAGGGGGAGCAGATTTCACAACTGTTAAGTGCTCAGGCCAAGACAACACAGCGGCTACAAAGTGCTGTGGAGATAGCCGAGAAGCAAACCCTGGTTTCAGGAAGAGAGAATGATGACCTCTGTAGAGTAGAGAGTAGGAAACCAGAAGGGTGCTTTGCCTGTGGGAGTCCAGGCCATATAGCTCGTCAGTGTCCGAAGAGGTGGAGCCCAAAGAACTCTTCACATATTCCCCCTCACCCTCAGAGGCAGTCGGGAAATGGTAAAGGGGGCCAGTAGAACCCCATACTGAGCCCCCATCAACAACTAAGACCTACTCTACCGCCCCCTCCAATAGTGCCTCATCGAAAACCCTGCCTGAAGGTTTAGTGGGACCATCCCCACATGTCCCCGCATATATCAATGGTCAACCTTGCACAGTATTGCTGGATAGCGGGTCTCAAGTATCCATCATCTTCGAAGGATGGTATAAGAGATATCTATCCAGCGTGCCTCTGAAACCGTTGTCTGGACTCATGGTGTGGGGACTGAGTGAGCACAGCTAACCCCTACAGAGGATACGTGTCCGTGATGTTACGATTCCCAAAGACTGTTGTTGGAGTGGATAAAGAGATACCCATCATAGCACTAATTTGCCCAGAGGCAGATGAGAGACCAACACCTGTCATAGTAGGAACAAATGCCAACATCTTCCATGCGTTAGCTCAGTGGTGTCGGGAAGTTGGGAGAGAAAATTACTCGCAGACCCTATCCATCCACCCAGTCTGCCTGGAGGCCTATGTGAGAACGGAGGAGGAGAAGAGGGAACTACAGCCTGAAAGCTTTGACCCTTGTTTTGAAGGAAGTGAGCTAAAAGGAGAAGAGAGAGAGTTGGTCATTGACGGCCTGATGATGCGGGGTGCAGTTTTTTCTCTAGGTGAAAAGGAGTGGAGCATCGCATTCGGTTGAAGGATAAAAAGCCTTTTCGAGAGAGATCACGAAGATTGGCCCCGGCGGATATCGAAGATGTCAGGCAGCATCTACGCGGTATGTTAGACACAGGAGTCATCATAGAGTCTAGTAGCCCCTATGCTTCCCCCATCGTGATAGCTCGGAAAAAAAATGGAGCTATTCAGATGTGTGTGGATTATCGTACCTTGAATAAACGTACGATCCCTGACCAGTGCACTGTGCACTGAATCAATGAAGCTTTGGATTGCCTGCAAGGGAGCCAATGGTTTTCTGTGTTAGATCTCCGGAGTGGCTACTATCAGATACCCATCTCAAAAGAAGATCAAAAGAAGACCGTTTTTATCTGCCCCATTGGGTTCTTCGAGTTTCAGAGACTGCCTCAAGGACTGACAGGCGCTCCGGCCACTTTTCAAAGATGTATGGGCAAAGTAGTGGGGGACATGCACTTACGTGAGGTCCTGGTTTATCTAGATGATCTTATTGTTTTTGGGAAGACTCTGGAAGAACACAACCAGCGATTGTTCAAGGTGCTGGATCGGTTGAAGGAGGCTGGGTTGAAGTTGTCCCTTGACAAGTGCCGGATTTCCCAGACGACTGTGAAATATGTGGGGCACATAGTCAGCAGAGAAGGAATTTCCACCGACCCTGCCAAAGTGGAGGCTGTTGTAAACTGGCCTAAGCCCACCAAACTGAAGGAACTTAGGTCCTTTTTAGGATTTTGCGGATACTACCAAAGATTTGTACCCCAGTACTCTAGGATTGCGAAGCCGTTAACTGCCCTTACCAAGGGGTATCCCCCTTCCAGGAGGACAGCTCACTCCTCGAGGTCAAGAAAGAGGGTCTACTTCAAAGTTAATTAACTTTTTGGGGATAGATGGACACCTGCATGCGACGAGGCATTTGAGAAACTGAAGTCATGCTTGACTCAAAGCCATGTTGGCCTATGCAGACCCCAGTAAAACATATGTGTTACATGTAGATGCTTCTCTTGATGGACTAAGAGGGATTCTTTATCAAGACCATGATGGCTGTCTGCGTCCTGTTTACTACATTAGTCGAGGATTGACTCCCAGTGAACGCAACTACCCAGCTCACAAACTGGAGTTTCTGGCTTTGAAATGGGCCATAGTGGACACGCTGCATGACTACCTCTATGGGGTACAGTTTGTGGTTCATACCGACAACAATCCATTAACCTACGTGAGAACCATGGCAAAACTGGATGCCCCGGGGTACCGGTAGCTTGCCGCTCTCTCTTTTTACGATGTCAGCGAAAGTATCGACCAGGGATCAGTAACATTGATGCAGACACACTCTCTCGCCTGCCTAGGGAACCCTTAAATGAGGAAGAAGAAAAGGGATGGATAGAGGTCCCTGCCCCTGAGGTGAAGACTCTGTGCCATAGACATCAAACTAATGCTCTCCCTATGCAGGGTTTTGCTGAATTCTTAGGAGTATCCAGTGAAGCGCTCCCGTTGTTGTATTGCCGAGTGACAAATGTAACCACAGACTCGCTCCCTCAACTGACTCGTAATCAAGTCCGAATGGCGCAGCAGGAGGATCGATTGGTGGGGGTAGTCCGATGGTGGGTTAAAGGGACACTGTCACCTGAATTTGGAGGGAACAATCTTCAGCCATGGAGGCGGGGTTTTTGCGTGTTTGATTCACCCTTTCCTTACCCGCTGGCTGCATGCTGGCTGCAATATTGGATTGAAGTTCATTCTCTGTCCTCCATAGTACACGCCTGCGCAAGGCAAGATTGCTCCCGGTGTGTGTTGAGAAAAACCTTGCCTTTGAGAACAGCCCTTCTGGTGAACATTACCAGTGATGGCCCACTTGAGCTAGTGTGCATTGATTTCCTCTCCATCGAGCCTGATGAAAGCAATGTCAGTAATGTGTTAGTGGTCACTGACCATTTCACCCGATATGCCCAAGACTACGTCACCAAAGATCAAAGGGCAATTACTGTAGCAAAGACATTATGGGAGAAGTTCTTCGTACATTACGGGCTGTGTTATGAAAGGCAATTCAGTATCACAATGGACATGGAGGTCAGAGCACATACAGTGATCTGACAATAACCCAAAATAATAGAACGAGCTCTGAGACGTGGGAACTCTGCAGACCGCAATCCCTGATCCTCTCCAAACACAACTAGAGGCAGCCGTGGATTGCGCCTAACGCTACCTATGCAACTCGGCACAGCCTGAGAAACTAACTAGCCTGAAGATAGAAAAAATAAGCCTACCTTGCCTCAGAGAAATACCCCAAAGGAAAAGGCAGCCCCCCACATATAATGACTGTGAGTAAGATGAAAAGACAAACGTAGGGATGAAATAGATTCAGCAAAGTGAGGCCCGATATTCTAGACAGAACGAGGATAGGAAAGATAACTTTGCGGTCTACACAAAACCCCAAAGAAAACCACGCAAAGGGGCAAAAAGACCCTCCGTACCGAACTAACGGCACGGAGGTACACCCTTTGCGTCCCAGAGCTTCCAGCAAAACAAATAGACAAGCTGGACAGAAAAAATAGCAACAAATAGCAAAGAAGCACTTAGCTATGCAGAGCAGCAGGCCACAGGAATGATCCAGAGAAACACAAGTCCAACACTGGAACATTGACAGGAAGCATGAATCAAAGCATTAGGTGGGGTTAAGTAGAGAAGCACCTAACGACCTCACCAGATCACCTGAGGGAGGAAACTCAGAAGCAGCAGTACCAGTTTCCTCCACAAACGGAAGCTCCCAGAGAGAATCAGCCGAAGTACCACTTGTGACCACAGGAGGGAGCTCTGCCACAGAATTCACAACAGTACCCCCCCCCCCTTGAGGAGGGGTCACCGAACCCTCACCAGAGCCCCCAGGCCGACCAGGATGAGCCACATGAAAGGCACGAACAAGATCGGGAGCATGGACATCAGAGGCAAAAACCCAGGAATTATCCTCCTGAGCATAACCCTTCCATTTAACCAGATACTGGAGTTTCCGTCTTGAAACACGAGAATCCAAAATCTTCTCCACAATATACTCCAATTCCCCCTCCACCAAAACCGGGGCAGGAGGGTCAACAGATGGAACCATAGGTGCCACGTATCTCCGCAACAATGACCTATGGAAGACGTTATGTATGAAAAAAGAATCTGGGAGGGTCAGACGAAAAGACACAGGATTAATAACCTCAGAAATCCTATAAGGACCAATGAAACGAGGTTTAAACTTCGGAGAGGAAACCTTCATAGGAATATGACGAGAAGATAACCAAACCAGATCCCCAACACGAAGTCGGGGACCCACACGGCGTCTGCGATTAGCGAAACGTTGAGCCTTCTCCTGGGACAAGGTCAAATTGTCCACTACATGAGTCCAAATCTGCTGCAACCTGTCCACCACAGTATCCACACCAGGACAGTCCGAAGACTCAACCTGTCCTGAAGAGAAACGAGGATGGAACCCAGAATTGCAGAAAAATGGCGAAACCAAGGTAGCCGAGCTGGCCCGATTATTAAGGGCGGACTCAGCCAAAGGCAAAAAGGACACCCAGTCATCCTGATCGGCAGAAACAAAGCATCTCAGATAGGTTTCCAAGGTCTGATTGGTTCGTTCGGTCTGGCCATTAGTCTGAGGATGAAAAGCCGAGGAAAAAGACAAGTCAATGCCCATCCTACCACAAAAGGCTCGCCAAAACCTCGAAACAAACTGGGAACCTCTGTCAGAAACGATATTCTCTGGAATGCCATGCAAACGAACCACATGCTGGAAGAACAATGGCACCAAATCAGAGGAGGAAGGCAACTTGGACAAGGGTACCAGATGGACCATCTTAGAAAAGCGATCACAGACCACCCAAATGACTGACATCTTTTGAGAGACGGGAAGATCTGAAATAAAATCCATAGAGATATGTGTCCAAGGTCTCTTCGGGACCGGCAAGGGCAAAAGCAACCCACTGGCACGAGAACAGCAGGGCTTAGCCCGAGCACAAATCCCACAGGACTGCACAAAAGAACGCACATCCCGCGACAGAGACGGCCACCAAAAGGATCTAGCCACTAACTCTCTGGTACCAAAGATTCCAGGATGACCAGCCAACACCGAACAATGAACCTCAGAGATCACTTTATTAGTCCACCTATCCGGGACAAACAGTTTCTCCGCTGGACAACGATCAGGTTTATTAGCCTGAAATTTTTGCAGCACCCGCCGCAAATCAGGGGAGATGGCAGACACAATTACTCCTTCCTTGAGGATACCCGCCGGCTCAGATAAACCCGGAGAGTCGGGCACAAAACTCCTAGACAGAGCATCCGCCTTCACATTTTTAGAGCCCGGAAGGTACGAAATCACAAAGTCAAAACGGGCGAAAAACAGCGACCAACGAGCCTGTCTAGGATTCAAACGCTTAGCAGACTCGAGATAAGTCAGGTTCTTATGATCAGTCAATACCACCACGCGATGCTTAGCTCCTTCAAGCCAATGACGCCACTCCTCGAATGCCCACTTCATGGCCAGCAACTCTCGGTTGCCCACATCATAATTCCGCTCAGCAGGCGAAAACTTCCTGGAAAAAAAAGCGCATGGTTTCATCACTGAACAATCAGAACCTCTCTGCGACAAAACAGCCCCTGCTCCAATCTCAGAAGCATCAACCTCGACCTGGAACGGAAGAGAAACATCAGGTTGACACAACACAGGGGCAGAAGAAAAACGACGCTTCAACTCTTGAAAAGCTTCCACAGCAGCAGAAGACCAATTGACCAAATCAGCACCCTTCTTGGTCAAATCGGTCAATGGTTTGGCAATACTAGAAAAATTGCAGATGAAGCGACGATAAAAATTAGCAAAGCCCAGGAACTTTTGCAGACTTTTCAGAGATGTCGGCTGAGTCCAATCATGGATGGCTTGGACCTTAACAGGATCCATCTCGATAGTAGAAGGGGAAAAGATGAACCCCAAAAATGAAACCTTCTGCACACCAAAGAGACACTTTGATCCCTTCACAAACAAAGAGTTAGCACGCAGGACCTGAAAAACCGTTCTGACCTGTTTCACATGAGACTCCCAATCATCCGAGAAGATCAAAATGTCATCCAAGTACACAATCAGGAATTTATCCAGGTACTCTCGGAAGATGTCATGCATAAAGGACTGAAACACTGATGGAGCATTGGCAAGTCCGAATGGCATCACTAGATACTCAAAATGACCCTCGGGCGTATTAAATGCAGTTTTCCATTCATCGCCTCGCCTGATTCGCACCAGATTATACGCACCACGAAGATCAATCTTGGTGAACCAACTAGCCCCCTTAATCCGAGCAAACAAATCAGATAAGAAAGGCAAGGGGTACTGAAATTTAACAGTGATCTTATTAAGAAGGCGATAATCAATACAAGGTCTCAGCGAACCATCCTTTTTGGCTACAAAAAAGAACCCTGCTCCTAATGGCGACGATGACGGGCGAATATGCCCCTTCTCCAGGGATTCCTTCACATAACTGTGCATAGCGGTGTGCTCAGGCACGGATAAATTAAACAGTCGACCTTTTGGGAATTTACCACCAGGAATCAAATTGATAGCACAATCACAATCCCTATGCGGAGGTAGGGCATCGGACTTGGGCTCATCAAATACATCCTGGTAATCAGACAAGAACTCTGGAACCTCAGAAGGGGTGGATGACGAAATTGACAGAAATGGAACATCACCATGTACCCCCTGACAACCCCAGCTGGACACCGACATGGATTTCCAATCTAATACTGGATTATGGGCTTGTAGCCATGGCAACCCCAACACGACCACATCATGCAGATTATGCAACACCAGAAAGCGAATATCCTCCTGATGTGCAGGAGCCATGCACATGGTCAACTGGGTCCAGTATTGAGGCTTATTCTTGGCCAAAGGTGTAGCATCAATACCTCTCAATGGAATAGGACACTGCAAGGGCTCCAAGAAAAACCCACAACGCTTAGCATATTCCAAGTCCATCAAATTCAGAGCAGCGCCTGAATCCACAAACGCCATGACAGAATATGATGACAAAGAGCAGATCAAGGTAACGGACAGAAGAAATTTTGACTGTACCGTACCAATGGTGGCAGACCTAGCGAACCGCTTAGTGCGCTTAGGACAATCAGAGATAGCATGAGTGGAATCACCACAGTAGAAACACAGCCCATTCAGATGTCTGTGTTCTTGCCGTTCAACTCTGGTCAAAGTCCTATTGCACTGCATAGGCTCAGGTCTAAGCTCAGGTAATACCGCCAAATGGTGCACAGATTTACGCTCACGCAAGCGTCGACCGATCTGAATAGCCAAAGACATAGACTCATTCAAACCAGCAGGCATAGGAAATCCCACCATGACATCCTTAAGGGCTTCAGAGAGACCCTTTCTGAACATAGCTGCCAGCGCAGATTCATTCCATTGAGTGAGCACTGACCATTTTCTAAATTTCTGGCAATATACCTCTATCTCATCCTGACCCTGACAAGGAGCCAGCAAATTCTTTTCTGCCTGATCCACTGAATTAGGCTCATCGTACAGCAATCCGAGCGCCAGGAAAAACGCATTGATATTACTCAATGCAGGATCTCCTGGCGCAAGAGAAAATGCCCAGTCCTGAGGGTCACAGCGCAAAAAAGAAATAATAATCAAAACCTGTTGAACTGGATCACCAGAGGAACGAGGTTTCAAGGCCAGAAATAACTTACAATTATTTTTGAAACTCAGAAACTTAGTTCTATCTCCAAAAAACAAATCAGGAATAGGAATTCTTGGTTCTAACATAGATTTCTGATCAATAGTGTCTTGAATCTTTTGTACTTTTGCCGAGAGCTGATCCACAAATGAAGACAGACTTCTAATGTCCATCGCTACACCTGTGTACTGAACCACCCAAATGTCTAGGGGAAAAAAAAAAAAGACAAAACACAAAGCCAAGAAAAAAAATGGTCTCAGAACTTCTTTTTTCCCTCTATTGAGAATCATTAGTACTTTTGGCTTCCTGTACTGTTATGAAAGGCAATTCAGTATCACAATGGACATGGAGGTCAGAGCACATACAGTGATCTGACAATAACCCAAAATAATAGAACGAGCTCTGAGACGTGGGAACTCTGCAGACCGCAATCCCTGATCCTCTCCAAACACAACTAGAGGCAGCCGTGGATTGCGCCTAACGCTACCTATGCAACTCGGCACAGCCTGAGAAACTAACTAGCCTGAAGATAGAAAAAATAAGCCTACCTTGCCTCAGAGAAATACCCCAAAGGAAAAGGCAGCCCCCCACATATAATGACTGTGAGTAAGATGAAAAGACAAACGTAGGGATGAAATAGATTCAGCAAAGTGAGGCCCGATATTCTAGACAGAACGAGGATAGGAAAGATAACTTTGCGGTCTACACAAAACCCCAAAGAAAACCACGCAAAGGGGCAAAAAGACCCTCCGTACCGAACTAACGGCACGGAGGTACACCCTTTGCGTCCCAGAGCTTCCAGCAAAACAAATAGACAAGCTGGACAGAAAAAATAGCAACAAATAGCAAAGAAGCACTTAGCTATGCAGAGCAGCAGGCCACAGGAATGATCCAGAGAAACACAAGTCCAACACTGGAACATTGACAGGAAGCATGAATCAAAGCATTAGGTGGGGTTAAGTAGAGAAGCACCTAACGACCTCACCAGATCACCTGAGGGAGGAAACTCAGAAGCAGCAGTACCAGTTTCCTCCACAAACGGAAGCTCCCAGAGAGAATCAGCCGAAGTACCACTTGTGACCACAGGAGGGAGCTCTGCCACAGAATTCACAACAGGACTGCCTGCCCGCATCCATACCGATCAAGGAAGGGATTTCAAAAGTAGACTAATCAAGGAGCTATGCGCCATCTGTGGGATCAAGAAATCCAGAACCACCCTGTATCACCCACAAAGGGACCCTAAACCTTTGACAGTTCTAATGGGAAGACCTACTTAAAATATGTGTCCCAGCTAAAAGAAGATTTGAAAAAAGCTTACAGATTGGCAGAGCAGGCCTCTGGTCGGTCAGGGAAGCGCAATAAGACTTGCTATGACTGTAGAGTTTGGGAACAATTTTTACTGCCTTGAGATAGAGTTCTTCTCCAACTTCTGGGTCTTCCTGGGAAGCACAAGCTTGCTGATCGGTGGTGTCCTGACCCTTATGTGGTGATGGAGAAGCTGCGTGGTGTCCCGGCCTACACAGTGAATCCTGAGAGAGGGGGTGGAGCTGCCAAAACCTATCATCAACACCATTTGTTGCCTGTTGGAAAAAACATCCCTTTATCGCCATTGCCAACCCCAGGAGGTCATACAACCCTTCCATGCAATAGGAGACGTCGTAGGTGTCAACAACCACCTCAGCCTGGAGTTGCTTCAGAAGGAAGTGACAGCGAGTCTGGGGATGAATGGGGTCAATGGAGCTACAGGTGGACCGAGGACCCATGCCCCATAGGAACGGGCCCTGAACACCAGACTCCTGAAGTGGAAGCACACAAAAAGAGACATTTGTCAGGAGGCGAGTGCGCTCTGCCCCCCCCCCCTTGGGGGACAGTTCAGATGAGGGACATTTATTAAATGAAGAGATCCACCTGGAGGAGCACGTTCTGGACAGACAAGACTCGGGGGCTGGAGAGGGGGCCCCCTCAGTACACACTCATCTCAAATAGGATACTAGGCCACCCATGATGCTAACCTATGATAGAATGGGACATACCACTGAGGTCCCCAGGCTGATACACTTTAATTCAAATTCTGTTTGGCCTTATTTCCCAGTATCTCCCATGTGTCCAGGAGGTGGTTGGTGTGCATGTAAATTTGGTGTTAGTCAGGATGCTTTAACCCCCATTCATGTTTCAGGTGGTGAGTCCTTATGTCATGATGGGACACTTTCAATGACTCACCAGGGGGAGAATGTAACACCTGCACTGGGAACTGTCAGGGTAGCTACTGGTATATTGGGACTTACAGACACTAAGAAGAGCTTTGCAGCTGCTGTTAGACGGGGACCTACAGACATTAGCAGATTTTCCCCTAAGCTGCAGTGGACTACCATTGACAGGGACCCTTGTTTCAGTCAGATGACATAGCCTGGATTGGATGAGGAGGGACTTGGAAGGAGGAGCTGGGCAGAAAGTGAAAGCAAAAGTTCAGAGAAAGAAGCGCGTGGGGCAACTTGCTTTGAGAGACTGAGCACGACGGATTTGCATCCCTCTATGCTGCAGTGTTGCTGTCCCCTCAGATATACCCGCACTGCTGGAGAGAGCATGGCTTGTTTTTACCCTCCGAAGCAAGTTGCATCAAGAACTTGGAGAGTTCTGCCGGCATTCCCACCGTATAAAGGACTGAACCCGGCCGCCCCCAGCTGGTGTCCAGAGACCCATCCGACCATTGGAGACGCGCAGTGAGTGTGTACTGAGTGTGGCAGGGGCTTCGCAAGTCAGCCCCTGGCAGAAGATAATAGTCCTTCTGCAGTCCCAGAGAGAGAGCTCCAATCAAGATGCGGGTGGAGGTACTGCCCCCTGGAGAGGTGAGATCCCCCATAACACCCAGTGTACCGTGGTAGCCCTAAAGAGGTGTTACACTAGTACATGCACACAGTCTTTCCTCTTCTTCGGCCCTGGCAGCAATGTTGCACATTGGACCTGGGGCTGACAGCATCACCGGGGAGGCACAGAGATCACAGGGGGGACACAGAGATCACCGGGGGGTGGCACGAAGATCACAGGGGGCACATAGCTGGAGGGGATAAAGATCAAAAGGGGCACAGAGATCACAGGGGGTACACAGCAGGGGACATAGGGATCACAGGGGAGGATCACAGGGGGCACAAAGGTGGTTGCCACAGAGATCACAGGGGTTCACATAGCTGGGGGGCACAGAGATCACAGGGGAAACAGAGATCACAGGGGGCACATAGGTGGGGACACAGAGGTCACATGGGGACATATAGCTGAAGGGCACAAAGATCCTGGGGGGAACATAGCTGGGGCCACAGAGATCACAGGGGGCACAGATCACATGGTGGCACATAGCTGGTTGGTACAGAGATCACAGGAGGTATATGGCTGGTGGGCACAGAAATTACAGGGTTCATATAGCGGGGGGCAGAGAGATCACAGGGGGAACAGAGATCACAGGGGGCACATAGCTGGGGGGCACAGAGATCACATGGGTGCACATAGCTGGGGGCACAGGTATCACAGTGGGACATATAGCTGGGGGGCAGAGAGAAAACGGGGTACATAGCTGGGGGCACAAGGATCACAGGGGGACATATACCTAAGGGGCACAGAGATCACAGGGCGGCACAGAGATCACATGGGGGCACACAGCTGGGGGCACAGGGATGACAGGAGGACATATAGCTGAGGGCAGAGAGATCACAGGGGGCACATAGCTGGGGCACAGAGATCACAGGGGGGCATATAGCTGGGGGTAGAGAGATCAAAGGGACACATAGCTGGAGGCACAGGGATCACAGGAGGACATATAGCTGGAGGGCACCAAGATCTATGGGGTACGTAGCTGGGGCCACAGAGATCACAGGGGGCACAGATCACATGGGGGTACATAGCTGGGAGCACAGAGATAAAAGGGGTCATATAGCTGGATGGCACATGAATCACAGGGGAGCATATAGCTGGGGGCAGAGAGATCACAGGGGGAACTGTTATGAACAGGTAATTCAGAACCACAATGGACATTGAAGTTCAGAGCACACAAAGTGACCTGACATTTACCAAAAACATAGGACGAGCTCTGAGACGTGGAAACTCTGCTGACCGCAATCCCTAATCCTATCACACCACACTAGAGGTAGCCGTGGATTGCGCCTAACGCTCCCTATGCAACTCGGCACAGCCTGAGAAACTAACTAGCCCTGAAGATAGAAAAATAAGCCTACCTTGCCTCAGAGAAATTCCCCAAAGGAAAAGGCAGCCCCCCACATATAATGACTGTGAGTAAAGATGAAATACAAACACAGAGATTAAATAGATTTAGCAAAGTGAGGCCCGACTTACTGAATAGACCGAGGATAGGAAAGATAGCTTTGCGGTCAACACAAAAACCTACAAACAACCACGCAGAGGGGCAAAAAGACCCTCCGCACCGACTAACGGTACGAGGGGTTCCATCTGCGTCTCAGAGCTTCCAGCAAGCAAGAAAAAACCAATATAGCAAGCTGGACAGAAAATATAGCAAACAAAAATAACATAAGCAGAACTTAGCTTATGCAGGATAGAAAGGCCACAGGAACGATCCAGGAGGAAGCAAGACCAATACTAGAACGGGAGGACTGGAGGCCAGGATCAAAGCACCAGGTGGAGTTAAATAGAGCAGCACCTAACGACTTAACCTCATCACCTGAGGAAGGAAACTCAGAAGCCGCAGTACCACTCTCATCCACCAAAGGAAGCTTATAGACAGAACCAGCCGCAGTACCACTCACGACCACAGGAGGGAGTTTGGCCACAGAATTCACAACAGTACCCCCCCCCCTTTGAGGAGGGGTCACCGAACCCTCACCAGAGCCCCCAGGCCGACCAGGATGAGCCACAGGAAGGGCACGAACCAGATCGGCAGCATGGACATCAGAGGCAAAGACCCAGGAATTATCTTCCTGACCATAACCCTTCCACTTAACCAAATACTGGAGTTTCCGTCTCGAAACACGAGAATCCAAAATCTTCTCCACAATATACTCCAATTCCCCTTCAACCAAAACCGGAGCAGGAGGATCAATAGATGGAACCACAGGTGCCACGTATCTCCGCAACAATGACCTATGGAACACGTTATGGATGGAAAAAGAAGCTGGATGAGTCAAACGAAAAGACACAGGATTAAGAACCTCAGAAATCCTATATGGACCAATGAAACGAGGCTTAAATTTAGGAGAGGAAACCTTCATAGGAATATAACGAGATGACAACCAAACCAAATCCCCAACACGAAGTCGGGGACCCACACAGCGCCTGTGGTTAGCGAAACGTTGAGCCTTCTCCTGGGACAAAGTCAGATTGTCCACTACATGAGTCCAAATCTGCTGCAACCTATCCACCACAGTATACACACCAGGACAGTCCGAAGACTCAACCTGCCCTGAAGAGAAACGAGGGTGGAATCCAGAATTGCAGAAAAACGGCGAAACCAAAGTAGCCGAGCTGGCCCGATTATTAAGGGCGAACTCAGCCAAAGGCAAAAAGGACACCCAATCATCCTGATCAGCAGAAACAAAGCAAAAGGCTCGCCAAAACCTCGAAACAAACTGGGAACCTCTGTCAGAAACGATGTTCTCTGGAATGCCATGTAAACAAACCACATGCTGGAAAAACAACGGCACCAAATCAGAGGAGGAAGGCAATTTAGACAAGGGTACCAAATGGACCAACTTAGAGAAGCGATCACAAACTACCCAAATGACCGACATTCTTTGAGAGACGGGGAGATCCGAAATAAAATCCATAGAGATATGTGTCCAAGGCCTCTTCGGGACCGGCAAGGGCAAAAGCAACCCACTGGCACGAGAACAGCAGGGCTTAGCCCGAGCACAAATCCCACAGGACTGCACAAATGAACGCACATCCCGCGACAGAGACGGCCACCAAAAGGATCTAGCCACCAAATCTCTGGTACCAAAGATTCCAGGATGACCAGCCAACACCGAACAATGAACCTCAGAGATAACTTTATTCGTCCACTTATCAGGGACAAACAGTTTCTCCGCTGGCCAACGGTCAGGTCTATTAGCCTGAAATTTTTGCAGCACCCGCCGCAAATCAGGGGAGATGGCAGACAAAATTACCCCCTCTTTGAGAATACCCGCCGGCTCAGACAAACCCGGAGAATCGGGCACAAAACTCCTAGACAGGGCATCCGCCTTCACATTTTTAGAGCCCGGAAGGTACGAAACCACAAAGTCAAAACGGGAGAAAAACAGCGACCAACGAGCCTGTCTAGGATTCAACCGTTTGGCAGACTCGAGATAAGTCAAGTTTTTGTGATCAGTCAAGACCACCACGCGATGCTTAGCTCCTTCAAGCCAATGACGCCACTCCTCGAATGCCCACTTCATGGCTAGCAACTCTCGATTGCCAACATCATAATTTCGCTCAGCAGGCAAAAATTTCCTGGAAAAGAAGGCGCACGGTTTCATCACCGAGCAATCAGAACTTCTCTGCGACAAAACAGCCCCTGCTCCAATTTCGGAAGCATCAACCTCGACCTGGAACGGAAGCGAAACATCTGGTTGGCACAACACAGGGGCAGAAGAAAAACGACGCTTCAACTCCTGAAAAGCTTCCACAGCAGCAGAAGACCAATTGACCACATCAGCACCCTTCTTGGTAAATCAGTCAACGGTTTAGCAATGCTAGAAAAATTAGCGATGAAGCGACGATAAAAATTAGCAAAGCCCAGGAACTTCTGCAGACTCTTCAGAGATGTTGGCTGAGTCCAATCATAAATGGCCTGAACTTTAACAGGGTCCATCTCGATAGTAGAAGGAGAAAAAATGAACCCCAAAAATGAAATCTTCTGAACACCAAAGAGACACTTTGACCCCTTCACAAACAAAGAATTAGCACGCAGGACCTGGAACACCATTCTGACCTGCTTCACATGAGACTCCCAATCATCCGAGAAGACCAAAATATCATCCAAGTATACAATCAGGAATTTATCCAGGTACTCTCGGAAGATGTCATGCATAAAGGACTGAAACACTGATGGAGCATTAGAAAGTCCGAATGGCATAACCAGGTACTCAAAATGGCCTTCGGGCGTATTAAATGCTGTTTTCCATTCATCGCCCTGTTTAATACGCACAAGATTATACGCACCACGAAGATCTATCTTGGTGAACCAACTAGCCCCCTTAATCCGAGCAAACAAATCAGACAGCAGCGGCAAGGGGTACTGAAATTTGACCGTAATTTTATTTAGAAGGCGGTAATCAATACAAGGTCTCAGCGAACCATCCTTCTTGGCCACAAAAAAGAACCCCGCTCCCAATGGCGACGATGACGGGCGAATATGACCCTTTTCCAAAGACTCCTTCACGTAACTCCGCATAGCGACGTGCTCAGGTACAGATAAATTAAACAGTCGACCCTTAGGAAACTTACTACCAGGAATCAAATCGATAGCACAATCACAATCCCTATGCGGAGGTAGGGCATTGGACTTGGGCTCATCGAATACATCCCGGTAATCAGAAAAGAACTCTGGGACCTCAGAAGGGGTGGATGATGAGATAGACAGAGATGGAACATCACCATGTACCCCCTTGACAACCCCAGCTGGACACAGACATAGATTTCCAATCTAATACTCGGTTATGGACTTGTAGCCATGGCAACCCCAACACGACCACATCATGCAGATTATGCAACACCAGAAAGCGAATATCATCCTGGTGCGCAGGAGCCATGCACATGGTCAGCTGGGTCCAATACTGAGGCTTATTCTTGGCCAAAGGCGTAGCATCAATTCCTCTCAATGGAATAGGACACTGCAAGGGCTCCAAGACAAACCCACAGTGCCTAGCAAACTCCAAGTCCATCAAAATCAGGGCAGCGCCTGAATCCACAAATGCCATGACAGAATAGGAAGACAAAGAGCAGATCAAAGTAACGGACAAAAGAAATTTCGACTGTACCGTACCAATGGTGGCAGACCTAGCGAACCGCTTAGTGCGCTTAGGACAATCGGAGATAGCATGAGTGGAATCACCACAGTAGAAACACAGCCCATTCTGACGTCTGTGTTCTTGCCTTTCAGCTCTGGTTAAAGTCCTATCGCACTGCATAGGCTCAGGTTTATGCTCAGATAATACCGCCAAATGGTGCACAGATTTACGCTCGCGCAAGCGTCGACCGATCTGAATGGCCAAAGACATAGACTCATTCAGACCAGCAGGCATAGGAAATCCCACCATGACATCCTTAAGGGCTTCAGAGAGACCCTTTCTGAAAATAGCTGCCAGCGCACATTCATTCCATTGAGTGAGCATGGACCACTTTCTAAACTTCTGACAATAAATCTCTATCTCATCCTGACCCTGACACAGAGCCAGCAAATTTTTCTCTGCCTGATCCACTGAATTAGGTTCGTCGTACAGCAATCCGAGCGCCAGAAAAAACGCATCAATATTACATAATGCAGGATCTCCTGGCGCAAGGGAAAATGCCCAGTCTTGAGGGTCGCCACGTAATAAAGAAATAATGATTTTAACTTGTTGAACTGGGTCACCAGAGGAGCGGGGTTTCAAAGCCAGAAATAGTTTACAATTATTTTTAAAATTCAAAAATTTAGCTCTATCTCCAGAAAATAACTCAGGAATAGGAATCTTAGGTTCTAACATAGGATTCTGAACCACTAAATCTTGAATGTTCTGTACTCTTATAGTGAGATTATCCATCAAAGAGGACAGACCCTGAATGTCCATGTCCACACCTGTGTTCTGAATCACCCTGATGTAAAGGGGAAAAGAAAGACAGAACACAGTGCAAAGAAAAAAAAATGGTCTCAGAACTTCTCTTTTCCCTCTATTGAGAAGCATTAGTACTTTGGGCGTCCAGTACTGTTATGAACAGGTAATTCAGAACCACAATGGACATTGAAGTTCAGAGCACACAAAGTGACCTGACATTTACCAAAAACATAGGACGAGCTCTGAGACGTGGAAACTCTGCTGACCGCAATCCCTAATCCTATCACACCACACTAGAGGTAGCCGTGGATTGCGCCTAACGCTCCCTATGCAACTCGGCACAGCCTGAGAAACTAACTAGCCCTGAAGATAGAAAAATAAGCCTACCTTGCCTCAGAGAAATTCCCCAAAGGAAAAGGCAGCCCCCCACATATAATGACTGTGAGTAAAGATGAAATACAAACACAGAGATGAAATAGATTTAGCAAAGTGAGGCCCGACTTACTGAATAGACCGAGGATAGGAAAGATAGCTTTGCGGTCAACACAAAAACCTACAAACAACCACGCAGAGGGGCAAAAAGACCCTCCGCACCGACTAACGGTACGGAGGTGCTTCCTCTGCGTCTCAGAGCTTCCAGCAAGCAAGAAAAAAACAATATAGCAAGCTGGACAGAAAATATAGCAAACAAAAATAACATAAGCAGAACTTAGCTTATGCAGGATAGAAAGGCCACAGGAACGATCCAGGAGGAAGCAAGACCAATACTAGAACATTGCTTGGAGGCCAGGATCAAAGCACCAGGTGGAGTTAAATAGAGCAGCACCTAACGACTTAACCTCATCACCTGAGGAAGGAAACTCAGAAGCCGCAGTACCACTCTCATCCACCAAAGGAAGCTTATAGACAGAACCAGCCGCAGTACCACTCACGACCACAGGAGGGAGCTTGGCCACAGAATTCACAACAGGGAACACAGATCACAGGGGCACATAGCTGGGGGGCACAGGGATCGCAGGGGGACATATAGCTATGGGGCACAGATCACAGGCGGCACATAGCTAGGGCCACAGAGATCGCATGGGGGCACATAGCTGGGGGGCACAGAGATCACAAGGGGCATATATCTGGGAGGCAGATAGATCATCGGGGCACATAGCTGGGGGACACAGAGATCATATTGGGGCACATAGCTGAGGGGCAGAGATCTCAGTGGGCACAGCTGAGGGGCACAAATCACCAGCAGAAAGGCACAGAGCTGCAGGCACAGAAACCACAAGCACACAGGCACAGAGCTGCTGACACAGAGGTCGCTCTGGACTCTCTGGCTGCAGCTCCTCTTCTGGGACAGGAGGATGGGAGCACATTGGGTACTAACCCCACCCACCCTGATGACATCATCATTCATGTGCAGGCAGCATTCTGTAACAATGCTGCGTACCATGCTCTTGGGGTTAAAGGGCCAGCAGCTGGCAGGATACGGCTGTCGCCCGAGCAATGCAGACTTTGGGGACCTGCGCTCAGGCCAGAGGTTCCTCACCCCTGGTTTAAATGTATTAGCATCTAAAAGACGCAAGTACATCGAAAGGGAGTGGAGTGTGTGCGGCGGCAAGCCTGGCATCAAATGCGTGACCACACAGGGAGGGCACTGCTTGCCTCCTGTGGCACGTGTGCCATAGGATCGCCATCACTGTATGGTTCACCCCCTCAGGTTAGTGTCCAGCTCTTGAGTCAGTCCTTTAGCATACACAAGCAATACTAGTGGACTACACACCAGACACACACATTGAATGAGACAACTGGTCTTTTTATCTGCCTTATCACGACCCTGGGGTGGGGATATGTGATCAGCTAGTCCCACCTCTCTCTTTGACAGCTCGTAAATTTGGCCTTGACACGCTCGATTAGCTCTCTCAGCACTCTACTGGCTGGAGCCTGCTTTCCCGGGCTTACATCAGCAAAGCTACCAACCTTGATGATACACATCCCTTCTCAAGGACCTGTACGGTGGCCATCTTACAAAAGATACAGTAGGAATGTTGCCACAAGTTAAATTAAGTTGATTGTAGTGGCATAGATATCATGAATATCTGTAGAGGCCAAGTGCAATTTTGATATCAAGTGATTTGGTGAATTTTTATGAGTGGCAGTCTGTGGCAGAGAGAAGCCCCTCAGAGATCCATAGCATTAACTTTATTATACCTCAGGCCTACTATGAGGTCCCCAATCCTGGGCTAAGGACCACACATGTCTCAGACAAAGTTTAAAATGGTACAGTTCATGTTAATCTGTAGACTTTATTGTCCCCCCCATTTGATGTTCAACATTTTTAAGTCTTATGAAAATAAAATAAAAAAGTGTAACATTTAAAATGACCTAGCCCTACAGTGCAACACATTCTAGAGCAAATGTTTGTCTATGGAGATTATATGACTGTGAACTTAATGCTTTAGTCACCTGAACTAAATAATTAGTAGCGTTGCCTACATAAATTAAGTTGATTTACATGGACCAACCAGCAGCACAATATGACCACCAATTGGTGAACTTTTACTGATCAGCGGTCGTTTGAATGCCTATTTACACAGGTAGATCAAAGTAAAGGTTGCAAACTGAGCAATCAACAGTATACTAGATAGGCTGTCATGGTTCTCATAAAGGTACCGTCACATTAAGCGACGCTGTAGCGATCTAGACAACGATGTCGATTGCTGCAGCGTCGCTGTTTGGTCACTGGAGAGCTGTCACACAGACAGCTCTCCAGCGACCAACGATGCTGAAGTCCCCAGGTAACCAGGGTAAACATCGGGTTACTAAGCGCAGGGCCGCGCTTAGTAACCCGATGTTTACCCTGGTTACCATTGTAAAAGTAAAAAAAAAAAACACTACATACTTACATTCCGGTGTCTGGTCACGTCCCTCGCCTTCAGCTTCCCGCACTGACTGTGAGCGCCAGCCGGCCGTAAAGCAAAGCACAGCGGTGACGTCACCGCTGTGCTTTACAGCCGGTGCTCAGTCAGTGCGGGAAGCTGAAGGCGAGGGATGTGACCAGACACCGGAATGTAAGTATGTAGTGTTTGTTTTTTTTTTACTTTTACAATGGTAACCAGGGTAAACATCGGGTTATTAAGCGCGGCCCTGCGCTTAGTAACCCGATGTTTACCCTGGTTACCAGTGAAGACATCGCTGAATCGGCGTCACACACACACGCCGATTCAGCGATGTCAGCGGGAGATCCAGCGACGAAATAAAGTCCTGGACTTTCCCCAGCGACCAACAATCTCCCAGCAGGGGCCTGATCGTTGGTCGCTGTCACACAGAACGATTTAGTTAACGTTATCGTTGCTACGTCACAAAAAGCAACGATATTGTTAACAATATCGTTATGTGTGACGGTACCTTAAGTGAGAGACCTGTTTACACAAGACCTTCAGCCTGTTTATGTGGCTAGATAATCGTGAAATCCGCATTTTTAACATCACTCATTCATTATTATCTTGAAGTGTAAATGCTCCTCTCCTTTTGGCAATATAATATATATCAAACACTCCAGTGGCTGAAGACATAAAACATTTAATTGCATGTTCTGCTAATTTTATTTTCTGTGTGAACTCAGAAGTCTCAAGATAATGTACATCAGACAGGTTAACTATTAATGACCCCCATACACTAGCTCTGCAGAGTGCTACTGTGCTTTCTTTGATAGAGTGGCCAGACCAAGAACAAAAGTATTGGCAGTTCAAATTGCAAAATTGGACATACCAGTTCTTTACTTACCCTGGCAGTTATCTGTCAGTGGCCTCCAATAGACTATCTGCTGAACCCAACAATATTGTTGGGTTTGGCCATCATTAGTCTAATGTGTATGGGTGCCTTAAGAGTTAAAACAGAAGCTGTTTATCTCTATACATGAATGGGGAAATGGAAATTATCATTCTGTCAACACTAAAATTTATTTTAACAATACAATTAAACTCCCAGAAATGACATGAGTCCCATATAACAAAAATGTAAGTCCTAGTGAATGTCTAGTTATACCCATGTGAATTACAGGACAGTAAATGTATACTCCCAATACAATTTAGAAACAAACAAAAAATCGAGTTCCATACAATATAGTAAAATCAAAATGAGCAAATACTGTATTGCACATAATGGAAAAGTACAAAAAAATTACACAAAAATGTATATAAACCAGAAAACAAACAAGGAAAAAGACCCTAGTAAAAAGCACATGGGTCCAAGGCATCAAAAGATGTACCGTATATAATAAATATAATCATGGTATTAGTACAAGGCACCAATCATGTATACAATTAAATATGATGTCAACCACATATATTAATAATGGAGTCAAATTCCGTATAAGCCCATCACGTTAATCACCATACAATGAAACTACACGGTACATAATAGATTTCGTGAGCTGCCTTGGTGACAGTGTGCCACCCTCAAAAGGAAAAAGTAAAGTGCCCTTAATAGCACTATTAAGAGGGACTCCCTAAATGATAAAGCCTACACGAAAAGTGCGTTAGGGGGCAGACCAGGGTCCCAGGCATCAAGTCACCTTTCAACATGGGTAAGCAATTTTGCTATTAAGGGCACTATACTTTTTCATTTTTGAGGGCAGCACACTGTCACCAAGGCAGCTCAGGAAATCTATTATGTACCGTGTAGTTTCATTGTATGGTGATTAATGTGATGGGCTTATACAGAATTTAACTCAATTATTAAAGGGAACCTGTCACCCCCGTTTTTTGAGATTGAGCTATAAATACTGTTAAATAGGGCCTGCGCTGTGCGTTACTATAGTGTATGTAGTGTACCCTGATTCCCCATGTATGCTGAGAAATACATTACCAAAGTCGCCGTTTTCGCCTGTCAATCAGGCTGGTCTGGTCAGGTGGGCATGTTCACAGCGCTCTTTTCTTCCCCAGCTTTCCGTTGGTGGCGTAGTGGTGTGCGCATGTCCAGAGTTCCGACTTCCCTGCGCCCACGTGAAGACACAGCGCGCGATCTGCGCTGTAATCCCTTGCATCGGTGGGGGCGGCCATCTTCCTGGGGCCGCGCGTGCGCAGATGGAGTGCTCTGCTGCACGGGGCTTCAGGAAAATGGCCGCGGGATGCCGCGCGTGCGCATTAGATATCGCGGCGGCCATTTTCCCAAAGCCGAGATGCAAACTCGGCTTTGGGAAAATGGCCGCCGCGATCTCTAATGCGCACGCGCGGCATCCCGCGGCCATTTTCCTGAAGCCCCGTGCAGCAGAGCACTCCATCTGCGCACACGCGGCCCCAGGAAGATGGCCGCCCCCACCGATGCAAGGGATTACAGCGCAGATCGCGCGCTGTGTCTTCACGTGGGCGCAGGGAAGTCGGAACTCTGGACATGCGCACACCACTACGCCACCAACGGAAAGCTGGGGAAGAAAAGAGCGCTGTGAACACGCCCACCTGACCAGACCAGCCTGATTGACAGGCGAAAACGGCGACTTTGGTAATGTATTTCTCAGCATACATGGGGAATCAGGGTACACTACATACACTATAGTAACGCACAGCGCAGGCCCTATTTAACAGTATTTATAGCTCAATCTCAAAAAACGGGGTGACAGGTTCCCTTTAATATATGTGGTTGACATCATATTTAATTGTATACATGATTGGTGCCTTGTACTAAATACCATGATTATATTTATTATATACATTTTTTGATGGCTTGGACCCATGTGCTTTTTACTAGGGTCTTTTTCCTTGTTTGTATTCTAGTTTATATACATTTTTGTGTCATTTTTTGCACTTTTCTATTATGTGCAATAAAGTATTTGTTCATTTTGATTTTACTATATTGTATGGAACTCCATTTTTGTTTGTTACTAAAATATATTTTAATGCTAGGCACCTCATGTAAGGAGTGAGAAACATTGAAAAATATTTATGTAGTACCAACTGATAGGCTTAGTGTTTAGCCATCAGCTTATTATACTAATTGGGTTCTTTTAAGATACTACAATGGCTGATTAGTGGCGCTAGTGTATAAAACATTCTTCAGCTGCAAATAAGACAATAACCACAGGATTGCCACAAATAAATAGTAAAATGGATAATGATATATATTTGCGCTACAAATAGCTTCCCCAATGGGAGAACTAAAATGTTGGTGGACTTATTGGAGTATAGGACCATGTAAAGGCTCGCAGGTAGATGGGAGTTGAGCCTCTAGATTAGTAATGATGCCGATTGATTCTGAAAGATATTGAAACAAGTCTCTACACATCCAGTATAATCAGTAGAAGTGTCCAATGACTAAGTTGGCAGTCAGTCATAAGAGATACAAGTAAATCTCCCTGTGGGATAATACAGTTTGCTTGTAGCTAGTGTAAAACTTAAGGCATTAAAAGTTGCGATGAGCCTCCACACCGGAATATATGTTGTCTGCAGTATAAAGAAAGTGGTTACCTTTCCTGGGATGAATAGAACGCCCAGTTGAAGGTTGACTGGCTGGAGCAGGGTGATGAATTTCCTTACCGTTTCTTGTCCGCACAAGGGGACAGATGATGAACAAGTGGAGTTGGAGCGCTGTCCTGGCCAGTGACAGGCGCTCCGTGCGGCTCTTCTGCCCTGCCGCAAGAATACGGCTCCCGCAACGATACCTAGGTGCTTGTGAAGTCCAGTTTGCAAGGACCTGTGTGATGTAGATGGTCACGTGAGACCCACATGACTTGTGGACGGTAAGAGGCGCTAGGAGTATTAATTCTATCCTACGCATTTTGGAAACTCCGGTTTCCTTTCTTAGGGATGGTCCTGCTAGTGGGAAGAAGGCTTTAAATACCTTTGCTGGTAATTATCATGTGTAGGTTAATAGAATCCAAATAACTCTACCTCACTGTTTAACCCTTTGGGTTTAAGAGAGTCTAATAGAAATATCCATCTGCTCTCAGCCAGTGACATTTGTTTTATAAATCCCCTTTCCTCCAGTGTTGATGGACAATCTCAATGCCCATTACAACCATATCTTGCACCACACTTCCATGGTTTTCCAAAAAGTGTTTGGACAGGGGGTGACCCACATATTTCTTCTTAATATTCCTGATATGCTCATTGATTCTGACGTTCATGGAGCTTTAAGTACACCCTACATACATTTTGCCACTGGGCATTTAATAGTATAAATGATCCCTGACGTGGTGCATGTGATGAAGTCTTGGATCTTGAATTCCGTGCTTCCTCCTATAATTGTAGTTTGTTTTTTTGGTGTCTAACTGCTGGCAGGTTTTACATTTGCCGCAAGGAAAAACAACCAAAATTTTCTGAAAAAAATGAGTGTGTATTCAAAGGATTTCCTAAGACTGATGGAGCAACAATGTTTCCTAAGTTGCAGGATTATTTATACACAAACTTAGGGAATATGGGTATTTGTTATCCCAAAATTTTATCGTCTCTTAGTATCTCCCAATGTTTTTTTTCTTTTTAGTATATGACAGATAGAATTGTATTGCGTGATAATGGAAACAAAGTCATTAGAATTTTTTCGCTCCTTGAGGAAGTCCGATCGAGGTTTCTCTTCTACCGACTTCTTAGCTTCTATAAGAAGTTGTCTGTCATATCCTTTATTTAGAAATTTGTTGGTTAATGTCTCCGCCTTTTGTTTGAAGTCTTGAGGTTTTGAGCAATTACGATTATCCCTCACTAAATTTCTTTTAGGAACGTTGGTTAACCAGCTTGGTAAGTGACAACTGTCCATAAGAATGTAAATGTTCGAATGAGTAGGTTTCAAACACTCCAGTGGCTGAAGATATAAAACATTTAATTTCATGTTCTGCTAATTTTTTTTTCTGTGTGAACTCAGAAGTCTCAAGATAATGTACATCAGACAGGTTGAACTATTAAATACCCCCATACACTTTCTCTGTAGAGTGCTACTATGTTTTCTTTAATAGAGAGTTGCCAGACTAAGAACAAAAGCATTGGCAGTCCAAAACTGCAAAATTGGACATGCCAGTTCCTTACCTCCCCTGGCAGTTATCTGTCAGTAGCCCCCATACTCAATAAACTGTAGGCTGAACCAAACAATATCGTCATATTTGGCCATCATTAGTCTAATGTATATGGGTGCCTTAAGAGTTAAACAGAAGCTGTTTATCTCTATTGTGGTGCAGTGGTAGCACCGTAGGCAGTGAAGAGGCAGGGATCCACAAAATTCAATCACAAAAGTCTCTTTAATCTGTTTCCTCACAGCATTAAAGTCCAATTCACACCCGTCCACAACACTTCATAGTACATGGCTTCGAATCACAGTCCTAAAACATGCCGGACTTCCCTGTGTCCAGTTTCCGTGGGTGACTGCACACCATGACAAAGTCTCTTACATACAGCTTCACTTCATTAGTTTGCAGCCCCTAAACACGCTGGACCTATTTTTGTCCAGCTACCGTGGGTGACCGCACACCGTGTCAATGTCTCTTTCACTCGAAGCTTTTACTCAAAACTTCTCCATTAGTTTGCAGCCACTAAACACGCTGGACCTCCTTTTATCCAGTTCCCGTAGGTGGCGGGAGCGATGTGTTAGTTGTGGATGCCAGGCATCTCAGCTCCCTTGGCTGCTTGGCTCTGCTCTGTCCTGTGTCATCGCACACCAACCAAGCTCCACAGAGCATCTTGCTCTGCCCTCTTCCAAACACCAGACGGACACTGACTCTGACCCTGACTCTATACTACAGGGCTTTTAACATAGAAACCTGTGGCCTAAAGCCACATGGAAAACCCGGACCGGAAATTAAACGGACTGCACGACTAACATACTGCAGTCAGTTTCAAAATCCACATTCCAAAGCAGATTTTCCCTACATCTGTCTTGGACACTAGCATGTCCAAGACTACACTTATATTTATCATCAGTCTGCATTGCAGTCACAGCTACGCCCGTGACTGCCATGCACTCCTATGGACTTTATACACCTCCATGCACAACCTGGGGAGAAAACACAGCGACCCCCTACCTGTGGCATTGGTCACTGCTTCACCATTGCTTTCACAGCTATGCCTGCGACTGCAATACCCTCTCATGACCTCACTACCCCTGTGTGCACATCCTGAGGAGCACAAACAGCGACTCCTACCTGTGACACGGGTCACTGCCTCACATATCCTCCTCCCTGTTCATACCTGTGGGGTTTAACACTTGTTACCCCACATGGGCACAAGACAGGGCATCCGCATGACCCTGTGACATCCCCACCTGACACTGCACTAAAAAAACAAAGTAGGGACCAGAACCATAAATCGATGCATGCATCCCTCCCATTTGCATTTCTCCTCCATACTTTATCACAGGACCACCCACCACCCCGTTGTCCCTACCGAAGACATTCTCACTTTCATGTTTAACCGTAGCTTTGGGCCAGTTTTGGGTGGTCTTGGCCGTTTATTTTGGGTTCATTAACCACACAGCTCATCCTGTCACCTAAGTATCTGCCTTTGGGCCCTTGGTATTGTTTCCTCCGTACCCTTAACCGTGCCTCGGTGATCTCCATCACGCTGAAACACCGCGGTCCGTGCTGGCAAGTCCGAGCATACATTTGTATTACTTTGAACCCTAACCTGAGCCTCCCAACACTGCTGACTAGTGAGCACTCTATCTATTTTACCTTGACCCCTGGCCAAGTCTTTGGCCGGTGCCAGAGGGTTCCTTGTGCGTACGTCCCCAGTCGCGTCCGCAACCACAAACTCACGGTTCCTCCCGGCTTTTTTTCTATTTGCTCGTTTCTAACACCTGCATCTCTGAGTGGGACCCTGGAACCGATTTTTCTCAAATGTACCAGGGGACACCTCCAGTTCGAGGTTTAGTGGGGCCTCCAAGACCGCTACTGCCACAACCTCTAGGGGGAGCCTATTGGGGTTACACTCTGTCTCTAAGTTGGCGACCCCTGTGGCAAATATCTCTGACTTGACATCTTTGGGTTTTGCGCCCGAAACAACATTTTCAGTCTCTCCTGCCAACACCTCTAGGGGGAGCCTATCGGGACTACACTCTGTCCCTAGGTAGGCGACCCCTATGGCAGGTATCTCAACATCCTCAGGTTCTATGCCTGGCACCACCTTTACCGTGAAAGGGTTGACCCTGGTCTCCCACAGGGACCAAAACGGGCAAGTCTCTCCCCAACACAGTCCCATATGGAAGGATCTTTGCCACTTCCACCACACGTTTAAAGTCCCCACATGGTGTAGAAAAATTAACCTCTGCAGTTTGGTACTCCCAGAGTTCCCTGTGGACACCCATCGCCTCCATTTTCTGTCCTTTGGGTTTATCCCGGGTAACAAGGGACCTATGGAGCAGAGTCACTTTAGTAACCTAGTCCAGGAGAGCCTCTGTTCAGCACCCATCCACAAGTACCTGACACAATCGCGGTTTGCTGCCAGCAGTGCTCGTAGTGGTGGTACAGACTGGCTGGGCACACATAGACTCATGGCGAGTGTACCTGCAGTCCATGGGCTCAGATGTCACAAAACAGTTAATAGCCCCATGCCCATGCTCTGGTACAATGTCCTGAATGGATTTATACTGCTCAACCAATTGTATCAGCAGGTCCAGGTTGCCCAGGTCCCTTTTCCCGATCCAACGCTGCATGACGGCTGGCAGAGCCCACACCATCCGATCAACCACAACTCTCTCCATCATCTCAATCGGAGAAAAAAACCTCAGGCTTGAGCCACTCCTCCACCAACTGCAACAAGTCATTTGCCTGAGACCTGGCAGGTCGAGACTACATAGGACCACTGGTACACCCATTGATCACCCCTTACCTTTGGGATCTCTTCATGACTCCGCTGATTGCCCCTCACCTTAGGGGTCTCATTTTTACACAGCTGAAGCTCTGGTAGCTGCTACTGCAGCGCCCCTTGCTGCTGATGTTGCCACTGCAGCACCTGCTGCAGAACCTCTTGCTGCGACCGCTGACACTGCAGCACCCCTTGCTGATGCTGTTGCTGACTAAGCACAATGTGCTCCAAAAGCTCCTCCATTTTTCCAGCAGACTTGCTCAACGATCTGCAGCACTCTTTAGGGTATGCCTTAGTTCACACTGCCTGCAGTCTCCACCATGTGTAGTGCAGCGGTAGCACTGTACACAGTGAAGATGCAGGAACCCACAAAGTTCAAACACAAAAGTCTCTTTAATCTGTTTCCTCACAACATTAAAGTCCAATTCACACAAGTGCAAATAATATCAGTGTTCAGTTCACACCCATCCACAACATTTCATAGTGCACAGCTTCGAATCACAGTCCTTAACCCCTTCCCGACCTGTGACACAGCGTATGCGTCATGAAAGTCGGTGCCAATCCGACCTGTGACGCATATGCTGTGTCACAGAAAGATCGCGTCCCTGCAGATCGGGTGAAAGGGTTAACTCCCATTTCACCCGATCTGCAGGGACAGGGGGAGTGGTAGTTTAGCCCAGGGGGGGTGGCTTCACCCCCTCATGGCTACGATCGCTCTGATTGGCTGTTGAAAGTGAAACTGCCAATCAGAGCGATTTGTAATATTTCACCTAAAAAAATGGTGAAATATTACAATCCAGCCATGGCCGATGCTGCAATATCATCGGCCATGGCTGGAAATACTAATGTGCCCCCACCCCACCCCTCCGATCGCCCCCCCAGCCCCCCGATCTGTGGCCCGCTCCCCTCCGTCCTGTGCTCCGCTCCCCCGTCCTCCTGTCCGCTCCCCCGTGCTCCAATCACACCCCCCCGTGCTCCAATCAAACCCCCCCGCACTCCGATCCCCCCCCGTGCTCCGAACCACCCCCCCTGCACACCGATCCCCCCCCCCTGCACACCGATCCACCCGCCCGCACACCGATCACTGTCCCCCATGCTCCGATCCCTCCCCCCCCGTGCTCCGACGCCCGCCCGTGCCCTGATCTCCCCCCCCTGTGCCCTGATCTCCCCCCCTTATACTTACCGATCCTGGCGGGGTCCGTCAGTCTTCTTCCCCGAGCGCCGCCATGTTCCAAAATGGCGGGCGCATGCGCAGTGCGCCCGCCGAATCTGCCGGCCGGCAGATTCGTTCCAATGTGAATTTTGATCACTGTGATATAATCTATCACAGTGGTCAAAATAAAAAAACAGTAAATGACCCCCCCCATTTGTCCCCCATAGATAGGGACAATAATAAAATAAAGAATTTTTTTTTTTTTTCACTAAGGTTGGAGTTAGAACTAGGGTTAGGGTTAGGGTTAGGGGTAGGGTTAGGGGTAGGGTTAGGGTTAGGGTTAGGGTTAGGGGTAGGGTTAGGGGTAGGGGTAGGGGTAGGGTTAGGGGTAGGGTTAGGGGTAGGGGTAGGGGTAGGGGTAGGGTTAGGGGTAGGGTTAGGGTTAGGGTTAGGGTTTCGGTATGTGCACACGTATTCTGGTCCTCTGCGGATTTTTCTGCAGCGGATTTGATAAATCCGCAGTGCTAAACCGCTGCGGATTTATGGCAGATTTACCGCGGTTTTTCTGCGCATTTCACTGCGGTTTTACAACTGCGATTTTCTATTGGAGCAGTTGTAAAACCGCTGTGGAATCCGCAGAAAGAAGTGACATGCTGCGGAATGTAAACCGCTGCGTTTCCGTGCAGTTTTTCCGCAGCATGTGTACAGCGATTTTTGTTTCCCATAGGTTTACATTGAAATGTAAACTCATGGGAAACTGCTGCGGATCCGCAGCGTTTTCCAAAGCGTGTGCACATACCTTTAGAATTAGGCTATGTGCACACGGTGCGGATTTGGCTGCGGATCCGCAGCGGATTGGCCGCTGCGGATCCGCAGCAGTGTTCCATCAGGTTTACAGTACCATGTAAACCTATGGAAAACCAAATCCGCTGTGCCCATGGTGCGGAAAATACCGCACGGAAACGCTGCGTTGTATTTTCCGCAGCATGTCAATTCTTTGTGCGGATTCCGCAGCGTTTTACACCTATTCCTCAATAGGAATCCGCAGGTGAAATCCGCAGGTAAAACGAGGTGCCTTTTACCCGCGGATTTTTCAAAAATGGTGCGGAAAAATCTCACACGAATCCGCAACGTGGGTACATAGCCTTAGGGTTAGGGTTGGGTTGGAATTAGGGTTGTGGTTAGGGTTAGGGGTGTGTTGGGGTTAGGGTTGTGGTTAGGGTTACGGCTACAGTTGGGATAAGGGTTAGGGGTGTGTTGGCGTTAGAATTGAGGGGTTTCCACTGTTTAGGCACATCAGGGGGTCTTCAAACGCAACATGGCGCCACCATTGATTCCAGCCAATCTTTTATTCAAAAAGTCAAATGGTGCTCCTTCCCTTCCGAGCCCCGACGTGTGCCCAAACAGTGGTTTACCCCCACATATGGGGTATCAGTGTACTCAGGACAAACTGGGCAACAATTACTGGGGTCCAATTTCTCCTGTTACCCTTGAGAAAATAAAAAATTGCTTGCTAAAACATCATTTTTGAGGAAAGTAAAATGATTTTTTATTTTCACGGCTCTGCGTTGTAAACGTCTGTGAAGCACTTGGGGGTTCAAAGTGCTCACCACATATCTAGATAAGTTCCTTGGGGGGTCTAGTTTCCAAAATGGGGTCACTTGTGGGGGGTTTCTACTGTTTAGGCACACCAGGGGCTCTGCAAACGCAACGTGACGCCCGCAGACCATTCCATCAAAGTCTGCATTTCAAAACGTCACTACTTGACTTCCGAGCCCCGACATGTGCCCAAACAGTGGTTTACCCCCACATATGGGGTATCAGCGTACTCAGGACAAACTGGGCAACAATTACTGGGGTCCAATTTCTCCTGTTACCCTTGAGAAAATAAAAAATTGCTTGCTAAAACATCATTTTTGAGGAAAGAAAAATGATTTTTTATTTTCACGGCTCTGCGTTGTAAACGTCTGTGAAGCACTTGGGGGTTCAAAGTGCTCACCACATATCTAGATAAGTTCCTTGGGGGGTCTAGTTTCCAAAATGGGGTCACTTGTGGGGGGTTTCTACTGTTTAGGCACACCAGGGGCTCTGCAAACGCAACGTGACGCCCGCAGACCATTCCATCAAAGTCTGCATTTCAAAAGTCACTACTTCCCTTCTGAGCCCCGACGTGTGCCCAAACAGTGGTTTACCCCCACATATGGGGTATCAGCGTACTCAGGAGAAACTGGACAACAACTTTTGGGGTCCAATTTCTCCTGTAACCCTTGGGAAAATAAAAAATTCTGGGCTAAAAAATTATTTTTGAGGAAAGAAAACGTATTTATTATTTTCACTGCTCTGTGTTATAAACTTCTGTGAAGCACTTGGGGGTTCAAAGTGCTCACCTCACATCTAGATAAGTTCCTTTCGGGGTCTAGTTTCTAAAATGGGGTCACTTGTGGGGGGTTTCTACTGTTTAGCCACATCAGGGGCTCTGCAAACGCAACGTAACGCCCGCAGAGCATTCCATCAAAGTCTGCATTTCAAAATGTCACTACTTGACTTTCGAGCCCCGACATGTGCCCAAACTGTGGTTTACCCCCACATATGGGGTATCAGCGTACTCAGGAGAAACTGTACAACAACTTTTGGGGTCAAATTTCTCCTGTTACCCTTGGGAAAATAATAAATTGCAGGCTAAAAGATCATTTTAGAGAAAATAAAATTTTTATTTTATTTTCATGGCTCTGCGTTATAAACTTCTGTGAAGCACTTGGAAGTTCAAAGTCCTCACCACACATCTAGATTAGTTCCTTTGGGGGTCTAGTTTCCAAAATGGGGTCATATGTGGGGGATCTCCAATGTTTAGGCACACAGGGGCTCTCCAAACGTGACATGGTGTCCGCTAATGATTGGAGCTAATTTTCCATTTAAAAAGCCAATTGGCGTGCCTTCCCTTCCGAGCCCTGCCGTGCGCCCAAACAGTGGTTTACCCCCACATATGGGGTATCAGCGTACTCAGAACAAACTGGACAACAACATTTGCGGTCCAATTTCTCCTATTACCCTTGGCAAAATAGGAAATTCCAGGCTAAAAATCATTTTTGAGGAAAGAAAAATTATTTTTTATTTTCATGGCTCTGCATTATAAACTTCTGTGAAGCACCTGGGGGTTTAAAGTGCTCAATATGCATCTAGATAAGTTCCTTGGGGGGTCTAGTTTCCAAAATGGGGTCACTTGTGGGGGAGCTCCAATGCATAGGCACACAGGGGCTCTCTAAACGCGACATGGTGTCCGCTAACAATTGGAGCTAATTTTCCATTCAAAAAGTCAAATGGCGCGCCTTCCCTTCCGAGCCCTGCCGTGTGCCCAAACAGTGGTTTACCCCCACATATGAGGTATCGGCGTACTCTGGAGAAATTGCCCAACAAATTTTAGGATTCATTTTATCCTATTGCCCATGTGAAAATGAAAAACTGAGGCGAAAAGAATTTTTTTGTGAAAAAAAAAGTACTTTTTCATTTTTACAGATCAATTTGTGAAGCACCTGAGGGTTTAAAGTGCTCAATATGCATCTAGATAAGTTCCTTGGGGGGTCTAGTTTCCAAAATGGGGTCATTTGTGGGGGAGCTCCAATGTTTAGGCACACGGGGGCTCTCCAAACACGACATGGTGTCCGCTAACGATGGAGATAATTTTTCATTCAAAGAGTCAAATGGCGCTCCTTCCCTTCCGAACCTTACCATGTGCCCAAACAGTGGTTTACCTCCACATGTGAGGTATCGGTGTACTCATGAGAAATTGCCCAACAAATTTTAGGATCCATTTTATCCTGTTGCCCATGTGAAAATGAAAAAAATTGAGGCTAAAAGAATTTTTTTGTGAAAAAAAAGTACTTTTTCATTTTTACGGATCAATTTGTGAAGCCCCCGGGGGTTCAAAGTTCTCACTATGCATCTAGATAAGTTCCTTGGGGCGTCTAGTTTCCAAAATGGGGTCACGTGTGGGGGAGCTCCAATTTTTAGGCACACGGGGGCTCTCCAAACGTGACATGGTGTCCGCTAAAGAGTGGAGCCAATTTTTCATTCAAAAAGTCAAATGGCGCTCCTTCCCTTCCAAGCCCTGCCGTGCGCCCAAACATTGGTTTACCCCCACATATGAGGTATCAGCGTACTCAGGACAAATTGGACAACAACTTTCGTGGTTCAGTTTCTCCTTGTACCATTGGGAAAATAAAAAAAATGTTGCTAAAAGATAATTTTTGTGACTAAAAAGTTAAATGTTCATTTTTTCCTTCCATGTTGCTTCTGCTGCTGTGAAGCACCTGAAGGGTTAAAAAACTTCTGGAATGTGGGTTTGAGTACCTTGAGGGGTGCATTTTTTAGAATGGTGTCACTTTTGGGTATTTTCATCCATATAGACCCCTCAAACTGACTTCAAATGTGAGGTGGTCCCTAAAAAAAATGGTTTTGTAAATTTCGTTGTAAAAATGAGAAATCGCTGGTCAAATTTTAACTCTTATAACTTCCTAGCAAAAAAAAATGTTGTTTCCAAAATTGTGCTGGTGTAAAGTATACATGTGGGAAATGTTATTTATTAACTATTTTGTGTCACATAACTCTCTGGTTTAACAGAATAAAAATTCAAAATGTGAAAATTGCGAAATTTTCAAAATTTTCGCCAAATTTCCGTTTTTATCACAAATAAACGCAGAATTTATTGACCTAAATTTACCACTAACATGAAGCCCAATATGTCACGAAAAAACAATCTCAGAACCGCTAGGATCCGTTGAAGCGTTCCTGAGTTATTACCTCATAAAGGGACACTGGTCAGAATTGCAAAAAACGGCCAGGTCATTAAGGTCAAAATAGGCTGGGTCATGAAGGGGTTAAAAACACGCTGGACTTTCCTGTGTCCAGTTTCCTTGGGCGACTGCACACCATGACAAAGTCTCTTTCACACAGCTTCACTTTATTAGCTTGCAGCCCCTAAACACGCTGGACCTACTTTTGTCCAGTTACTGTGGGTAACCACACGCCATGTCAATGTCTTTCACTCACAGCTTTTACTCACAACTTCTCCGTTAGTTTGCAGCCACTAAACATGCTGGACCTCCTTTTATCCAGTTCCCGTGGGTGGTGGCAGCGCTGTGTTAGCTGTAGATGCTAGGCATCTCAGCTCCCCTGGCTGCTTGGCTCCACTCTGTCATGTGTCACCGCACACCGACAAAGCTCCGCAGAGCATCTTGCTCTGCCCTCCTCCAAACACCAGACGGACACTGACTCTGACCCTGATTCAGCTGACTCTATACTACAGACTCTATAACCCAGACTGGAAACGAAATGGACTGCACGACTAACATACTGCAGTCAGTTTCAAAACACTCAGTCCAGAGCACGTTTTCCCAACATCTGTATTGGACACTAGCATGTCCAAGACTATTCTTATCAGTCTGCATTGCAGTCACAGCTATGCCTGTGACTGCCATACACTCCTATGGACTTTATAGACCTCCATGCACAACCTGGGGAGAACACACATCAGTCACTGCTTCGCCACTGCAATCACAGCTACAACTACTACTGCAATATCCCCTCATGAATTCACTATGCCTAAATGTGCATCCCGGGGAGCACAAACAGCGACCCCTACCTGTGACATGGGTCACTGCCTCACACTATGCATGAATGGGGAAATGGTAATGATCATTCTCTCAGCACTAAAATATATTTTAATGCTAGGCAGCTCCTGTAAGGAGTGAGAAACATTGAGAAATATCTATGTAGCATCGACTGATATGCTTAGTATTTAGCCATCATATTATTATATTAATTGGGTTCTCTTAAGATACATTTATGTATCCTTGAAGTTTTGGAGTTAAAGGACAGATATATAAATTTGCCACTGAGGGGCTAAGTGTTACTCACCTTTCCTAGCTTCAGCGCTTTGCTCCACATCCTCCTTCCCCATCAGCTGAGACTGTCTCTCTGCTTCCCCGTGCCTTTGGTCACTGTGTGTCGTTAGGTTGCCTGTGGCATCATTTTTTCAGGCCTTTGATGCCATTCTGTCAGGGCAATTCCCCAGGTCCATCAGCAGGATTCCATTTGAGAATTCAGGTAGTTGGCATCTTGCCACTAGAATGCTCCAGTATTGTGTTGCTGTGATGTGCTTTTCCAAGTTTAAACTGTTCTGTTTATCAACTGTTAGTTACAAGTTCCCAATGTTACATTTTCAGCTTAGCTGTTGAAAGCTTTCACTATTTAATGCTCAACACTGCATCCAAGTCTTAAGTTTCTACTGTTTCACCTCTGCTATATCAGTCATTGCTGTATCAATTCTGTTACATCAGTCATCTCTCCTACAGTTCTGCTACATCAGCCAAATCTGTTCCAACTCTGCTATAGCATTTATCTGGGTTCAAGCTCTGCTATATCAGTCATCTTTGTTCCAGCTATGCTACCACTGCTTGCTACTGTGGCACCCCTAGGGGTATTTGCCACAAAAACAGTTACTGACACTAAATACAAATACTAAAATAGCAAGACTGCACTACCACCTCCGGCCAGAAGCGGGAGCTCCAGAGACTCCCCTTGATCCATTCTGGTCTGAGAGAAGAACTGGCAGTTGGGTTAAGGAGCTGAAAGTGAGAGGTCATACAGCTGAATTTCTAACAGCCCTATGACGGTTTCCAGGCCCAAATCACCGGCCTGAGGAGAAAAGGGACAGAGAAAAAGGACATTGTGAGAACCGGGTAGCATTAATCACTACCCAGAACAGGCGCAAAGATGGATACCGGATCCGTGGCTGTATTCATTGTATATAATACAGCAACCGGAAAAACGTGAGGTGATATCAGCTTCACTAGGGCCGGACGCAGCAACAGACATAGAGTTCAGCGGTACTCCTGGAGGGGGTAAGCCGATAAAAGGACTCGGGTTGCCCGTTGAACCAGGACCCGGAGGGGACAGATTGGGCCGGCAGCCAGTTCACATACAGCAGCAGGGCCACATAGAAACTGCGTACAATAAGAGGCGAAGACCCCGGCAGGGTCAAAGTAACTCAGAGTTCCCATACAGACTCCGGTGACAGGACTGGTTGTAAATCCCTTTATGTTGAAGTAAACTGGTTAAACGTTTCAATGCTTCAGTCTTTCATTTGGACAATAGCCATCTATCCAGGATCGGGATCATCACCGCTGGGAGAACCTGCTGCTGATCAAGTAAGTGCCTGTTCCCTCACGATACCCCTTACACTGTGCATTGCCTGAGACCACAGCACTGGGTCAAGTCACCCGTGACATCCCCCTCAAGAGACAGACCCCATTGGTCCGGTGCTGGGTACCCCGGTCTCCTGGGCGTCACAATTGGCGTCACGAACAGGATCGAGCCAGCCCGTATACCGGGTATTGTGTGCCGTGATTGGAGCCCAAAACTGTGAAAACTTGGATGAAAAATCTTGAAAATTGACTTTATTAAAGAAAATTCCGTTCCCCATTGAAAACTATTGAAAGTGACTTTTCTCCATTGGTTATAATAGAGTAAAGATGGCCGCCATCCCCTGAGGTAATCACCTCATAACCGTTGGGCACGAGATTGTTAATTGAGCTACGCCATTACCTGAGCCCCAGTCTGACTAAAAAAACTTCAGAATCCGCCGTTACAAAGCGCGCGGCGGGCGGGAGCAGCAGGGTGCGTGTCATTGTGAGCGGCACCAAGCTGAGCGCTCTGACGTCAGAGCAAGGAGAAAACCAATCCTGCTGCACGGTGGAACGAATCTACACTATCCCGACAGAAGCGGAGGACCGGAAGGGTCCGGATTAACTAAGGGGGCACAGTATGTCGCAGCACGGAGGTGCCGCAGCACCCGGCGACGCTAATGCAGCTGAAAGACAGAGTGTCGATAGAAAGTCTGGCAGCGCAGCGGTGCAAGGAGTGGCGCCCATCATGCCGGTGCTGATGCCATATACCCCGGGTGGCCCGTGGCTTCCAATGTATGAAGGTGAGCCTAATACCCTTGACGATTTCAGAGAAAAGATGCTGGCCCATTGTGACATGTTCCCCGTGGGTGAAGTTCAGCGTATTAGTCTCCTGATGATGCAGATAAGTGGCCATGCTAAGCGAGAAGTCACAGCATGGGCAGCTGATCTAAAAGGCACTGTTGAACGCATATTTGCTGGATTAAAAGCTACATTTGAAACCACTGCCAGCAGCAAAGCTAAAGTACGATTCTTTAATTGCAAACAAAATGCTAATGAGGGCATGAGAGACTTTGCCTTAAACCTGCAGGAAGCCCTTAAATCACTTACACTGGCTGAACCCATTTTTAATACCGGAGCAGATAAACTGCTAAGAGATCAATTTATTGAGGGACTCTACACCCCTTCTCACCGGGAGCATGTGAGCATGCTTGTTTTTAAGAACCCTGAATTGACATTTGCCCAATTAAAGGAGAGCGCTATACGTCTCCAGCTGGCAGAGGCACCTCGGGATCAGGATCCTGCGCAACCCATGGCAGAGGCACCTCAACAACAGGGAGTGCCAGTGACATCAGCTATGTCCGGGGCCATTGCTAAGCCCCTAGGGCCCAGTACTAAAGAGGTTCTTCAACAAAAGCTTGACTCTTTAACTGATGTTGTTGCTTCAATGGCTAAAACCATGCAGGAGATGAGAGGACCCAAGATGGAGTTGGAAAACCGTAGAGAGGATGTTCCATGGATGAGACCCCGGAGATACCCGACATGGAGAGGACGACCCCGCAACCGCTACCAACCGGATGGACAGCCCATTTGCCGCCGTTGCCAGCAGCCAGGCCACTTTGCACGAGATTGTAATTTAAACGGGAATCCCCTGGGAATGCGGGCCGCTTCGCAGGAATGAACTTTCAAGGCCCAACACCCTGGCACGACAGGTACATCGGAGGACGACCCATTATCCCTATCGTGCTGGACGGAATTCCCCTCAACGCTTTGCTGGACACAGGCTCCCAGATTTCATCTATACCGTATATCCTTTATAAGAGGTACTGGGCTGATGCAGATATTGATAAAGGACCCTCTGATGTTGAACTAGATATATGGGCCAGTAATGGTAAGTTGGTACCGAAACTAGGATTCAGGGAGATGACCATAAAGATTGGTAGAGTAGAATTGAAGAAACAGGGTATAATTGTTGTTGATGTTGACCGGCGTAACTGTGAACCAACTGTATTGATAGGAATGAATGTGTTAGAGAACTGCTTTTCCGAAGTTATTTCTGTCTTACAACAAATTGCTGAAACTGCCCAATCCTGCCAGCAGAGAGTTCTCCGGAGGGAAAGAAAAGTATTGATGTTAAGGCAACAGGTAGAAGTTGCAGGTGGAGAAATCGGCAGTGTGAGGGTAAGTGATCCAACATCTATTGTAATCCCACCAAAAACAGAAATGCTGGTATGGTGTAGAGCAGCCATTGGTACTAAGGGACGAGATTATCAAGCCTTAATAGAACCAGTGTACACCGACAGCAGGCCCACTATACTCACAGCACGAGGGGTAGTCGAGGTACACCGGGGACGAGTGCCGCTCCGACTTTTGAACTGTGGAGAGGAAGAGGTCACTTTGCCAAGGTATGCTACAATGGCAAAGCTATATACTGTTGACAACAATGCCATCACAACCATTGAGCCCTTAGAACCAACCTGTCAGGTGGAAGGCAACGGCCAACAGCTACACGTGGGCATAAATTCAACACCTACCCATCAAAAGCAAGGGGTGTACAGGCTAGTGACGGAATATGAACAAGTCTTCAGTAAACACCCATTGGACTTCGGACGGATAGAAGGGGTAGAACACACAATCCCCACCGGTGACCATCCCCCAATAAAAGAAAGATATAGACCCATACCGCCCGCTCACTATCAATGTGCAAAAGATATGCTGAGGAAGATGAAACAGGCCGGGGTAATAAGAGACAGCTGTAGCCCCTGGGCGGCCCCTCTAGTGATTGTCAAAAAAAAAGACGGAACCATGAGAATGTGCGTAGACTACCGGCAGATTAATAACATCACCCATAAAGACGCCTACCCCTTGCCTAGGATAGAAGAGTCCTTGACCGCTTTGAAATCTGCTAATTATTTTTCCACCTTAGACTTAACAAGCGGGTATTGGCAAGTACCTGTGGCTGAGAGAGATAAGGAAAAGACGGCATTCACCACACCAATGGGTCTATGTGAATTTAATCGCATGCCATTCGGACTCTGCAACGCATCCGGTACCTTCCAGCGGCTGATGGAATGCTGCCTCGGACACAAGAACTTATTGATCATCACCGCTGGGAGAACCTGCTGCTGATCAAGTAAGTGCCTGTTCCCTCACGATACCCCTTACACTGTGCATTGCCTGAGACCACAGCACTGGGTCAAGCCACCCGTGACATCCCCCTCAAGAGACAGACCCCATTGGTCCGGTGCTGGGTACCCCGGTCTCCTGGGCGTCACAATACCACCATGTTCCAGCTCTGCTGCAACCTTTGCCATTGTTCCAGCTCTCTAAATCAGTTTTGATTTTCTTTTGCAGCCAGTAACATACACTACTGCACCCTTAGGCTACTTTCACACTAGCGTTAACTGCAATACGTTCAAATGTGTCGTTTTGCCGAAAAAACGCATCCAGCAAAAGTGCTTGCAGGATGCGTTTTTTCCCCATAGACTTGTATTGGCGACGTATTGTGACAGATTGGCATACGTCGGTATACGTCGTATGACGGATGCGTCGAAATTAGGCGACACGTCGTCTGGAAAAACGTAGATTGTAACGTTTTTTGGCTCCGACAAAAAAACGTGTCACGACGCATCCAGCGGCATGCGTCTTTGGCTACAATGAAAGTCTATGAGCGACGGATGCGTCGAGACACGTCGTACGACGCAATGCAGCGCTGCAATACGTTTTTTTCTACTGAGCATGCTCAGAACCAGGATTTTTGCAATACGTTTTTTTCTACTGAGCATGCTCAGAACCAGGATTTTTTAGCTAATTGGCCAGACATCCCCAAATCTATATAAACCTGGCCTGGGCCTTCAAACCCACATATGCCAAAAAGAAGACAGAGCAAGAAGAAGCCAGCAAGACTGCCATCAAGACCCCAGCCTGATATCAAGACCCCAGCCGGACATCAAGACCCCAGCCAGACATCAAGACCCCAGCCGGACATCAAGACCCCAGCCTGACAGCAAGACCCCAGCCTGGCAGCAAGGACCTTCCAGACACACTCCAACAGTGTGAGTATTGCCATTTGTGTGTGTGTGTGCGCATTTGTGTGTGTGTGCATTTGTGTATGATGTACTGACTACAGCAAGAGCTTAAAACCTGAATACAACCTGAGGCCTGCCGTCGTCCTGCAACAGCCAGTGCCCTGCTAGAGTCCAGATCCACCCTGAGGCCTGCCACTGTGAAGACATCAAGCTCCAGCCGGAGGACTGATGGCCGTGTGTGTGTGTGTGTGTGTGCGCATTTGTGTGTGTGTGTGTGTGTGCATTTGTGTATGACGTACTGACTACAGCAAGAGCTTAAAACCTGAATACAACCTGAGGCCTGCCGTCGTCCTGCAACAGCCAGTGCCCTGCTAGAGTCCAGATCCACCCTGAGGCCTGCCACTGTGAAGACATCAAGCTCCAGCCGGAGGACTGATGGCCGTTTCTGTGTGTGTGTATTTTTGTACTGCTATGTGCTTTTGTATGTATGTGTTCACGTGCCTGCACCTTATTATGCCTTCGCCAATCTTATGCCTGTTCATGTGTTATGCTTGTGTTATGACTCTGCTTGCAGGTATGTTTGTGTGCGTCTTGTTGGTTGCATGTGCATTTGTCAATGCCATCTTGGTTAATGTACTTTTTTGAGGTATTTACTAAGTATAGAGGTTTGTGCAGCCTGTGTGAATTTTTTTTTTTTTTATCTGATGTATTATTGCAAAGTCTAGTGGTCTGCAGCTTGTGGTTAGAATGTGTGAGTGTTTTTTTTTTTTTTTTAAAGTGTTGATTTTTTTTACTGTTGAAACCATTCCCAGTTGATGTACTTGTATTTAAAATAAAGAGCATTTCTGCTCCATTGTGATTTAAAAAAAAAAAACGAAAAAAAAAAATATTAATAAAATGTTTAAAAAATTGTCCGTAGTATAATTTCATAAAGGTAAATTTAAAACTGGTGTATGTACCAATGGTTACACATACAATACAGAGTTGGTTGAGGGCTCATTTTTTACTAAAGGTTATCCTTGGAAGGTTTTTTGGGGGAGGTTATTTTTTTTAAAAAAAAATGTGGTAAAAATATTTTTTCACGGTGTCTCATTTTAAATTTTTTTTTTGTGGGGGGGACATGGAAATGAATGGTATAACGTGCACCTGTTTTGGGGTTTTGGTTTTCACCTATTTCTCACATTTTAAAACAGGGTGTTTATTGTTAAACATTACCTAGTTCTGCGGTGGTCTAACTATAAATCCATTATACTTATTATATTACAGATACACTATGGACCACAGCCACCGGCCGTAGCCACCAGGACCACATCCTCAAATTTTTCAAAGTAAGTTTTGAAGACCCCAAATCTGCTACTTCAATGTGTAGAGCAGATTGCAAGTGTCTTTTAACTTACAGACCCACCAGGACCACAGCCACCGGCCGTAGCCACCAGGACCACAGCCACCGGCCGTAGCCACCAGGACCACAGCCACAGGCCGAAGCCACCAGGACCACAGCCACCGGCCGTAGCCACCAGGACCACAGCCACCGGCCTTAACACCAGGAACACAATGTCCTCTTCTGACAGCCCTCCTCCACAGCAACAGTGCGTATCGGTAAGTAAACAAAAATTTTTATTTTTTTTTAAATTTACATAATTTTTATTCACTACATGCATTTATTATGTTTAAACAGGAATCAGAATCCGATGAGGAGCTGTCAGAAGGGACCGAGACGGGTGGAGACATCCAAGTGGAGGAGGAACCAAGTGTAAGTAGTGGCGAAACACTTGCTTCACACATCACACTGCACCATACACAAAACAGAATTTCATATATAACGTAACACAGAAAACATATACATACATTAAAGCAAATTTTTGTTATCCTTTATTTCAGTCTCCTGCTGCTGCTGCTGCTGCTGAACTTCCAGCACAGCGTGAAGGTTCTCCCAGGCGCTCCCAGAGTCGGCGGAATCGACTCCGCGGTCGGCCATCAGTGAGTTGGTTTTTGGGGGGGCTTCGATTGGTAATTTTGTTTTTCAGTCTACTAATTTTTATTTTTTTATTTTTTTTTTCTCACAGGCTTCACAGTGTGCTGCCGCCGAAGATTTTGATATAGAAATCGAAGCCCTAATCGAGGAGGTTCGCGAGCGGGAGCCGCTGTGGAACATGGCTGACCGCAGGCATGCTGATACCAGTGTCACCCGTCGGCTCTGGTTGGAAGTATGCCATAACATCTTTCCAAGGTGGGAGAACCTTCTTCCACAGCAGCAGAGCAAACTATGTAAGTATTCACTTTTCAGTGATGTTTAGAGCTGAATGTAATGTCTTGCATTTACCATTTTTTTTTCTTCATTCCTGTCTTCACAGGTGGCAAGGTTAGGAAGCGGTGGCGGTCACTGAGGGATCGCTTTAAGAGGGAATTCAACGAGGAGATGCAGGCCCCGAGTGGCTCAGCAGGAAGGAAGAAGAGGAGCTACAGATACGCCCCTGCCCTCTCCTTCCTGCGGCGAACCATGCTGAGTAGAGTGTAAGTATTCAACATCCCAGTAAGAACCTGTCTAATCACAAACCTTTTGTTTCAGTCCGGGCTTTTTCATATCAATATATTAATTTTTTTTTTTTCTTTCACAGCACCTTCTCTAGCCACCGTACGCCTGCATCTTCCTCTGCGCCCTCTGGAGTGATCCCTCCTGAGTCCACCACCGGGGACCACGTCGGTAGGCCCCACACCTCTGACCCCTCCACTTCATCCACCTCAGGCACTGGAGCGCAGCCTTCGTTACTCGCATCTGATGGTCAACAGATAGCGTTCCCTTTACCCCACCCCTCTGACCCTGCCACCTCTACACCACCATTAGGTTCGTGGCGGCAGCGACAGATGGGTCAGGAAAGGCGCTATGCTCCTGAGTTCTTACATCTAAATGCATCCTTCCAAAGTTCTTTTAAAATTTTGGGAGAGCAAGTGACTGCTGGTTTCAACATGGTGCAATCATGCATCAGTGAAACCCACCATGAAACCAGCAGTCGCTGGTCAATCTCCGGCCAATCTTTTTTTTCAATCCATGCTCAGGAGCATGGAAAAGCTTTCTTTTGATCAGCAGATGCGGGTAATGAATAGCTGCCATAATGCTCTACTCAAGGTCCTCCACGAACCCCAATCTACCCCCACACCTCCCCACACATCCCAGTCATCATTTCAACACCATGCCCCCCAATATCAACGTCAGTCCCAATACCAAACCAGACCCACAACCCAAATGTATTCCCCAGTGTTTTCTTCTTCCTTGCCCAGCTTTCCTTCCCCATTCAGTTTTACAAATACCCCAACACAACCCCCCTCTGGTCAGCCTCCTGCTTTTCACCACCCATCCACTGCAGACCAAACAAGTAGGGTTTCCCCAATCCCACCTACCGACGTGGTCCAACATTTCAGCCCCTCCTCCCATAGTTACTCCACCCGACACTACCAAGACTTGTAGTAACAAAATTATAAGTTTATAAATTTTCAAAACAAAAGTTATTTTGAAAAGAAAAACAAAATGTTTTTTGAAAATGCTAAAAAAAAATTCAAGATTTAAAATAAAAATCTTTCTGATTTAAAATCTACTCTGTGTGTGTGTGGATTCATTAAGGTAATATGGTAACTATTAAAGGTTAAATGAAAAGAAACACCAGACGTTTGAAAGGTATAACACAATGGTTTTATAATTACCAAGCAAACCACGCTTTGGGATTTTTTTTTTGCCAGAAACACAATTTTTACATAAACAACAAAAGCCATGAAAAACATGTCACACAATGATGTCTTGCCATGGAATCCGCCCAACAGGTGACAAAAAATAATCCGCAAACTGGTCCCTCATCCTAGTAACAGAACCTGTGGAGTGAACAGAGGCACTGCGGTAATCCCACAAGGTTGTCTCCAATTCTTCGTCATCCAAGGAAACGGGCTCCTTTGAAATGACAAAGTTATGGAGCACCACACATGCCTTGACAACATCGTCTACAGTTTTGGTTTCCAGTTTTATTGCCGTCAGCAGAACTCTCCACTTTGCCGTCAATATACCAAAAGAGCACTCTACTACTCTTCTTGCTCTAGTAAGACGGTAATTAAATACCCGCTTGGTACGGTTTAATTCACGGCTGCTGTATGGTTTCAGTAGGTGCGGCGACAGTTGAAACGCTTCATCACCTACACAAACATATTGCATGGCTGGTTCACTTGTTCCTGGGAGCGGTCTGGCTGGCGGGAAATTGTATGTATCTCCATACAGGCAACGACCCATTGGAGAGTTTTTAAAAACTTGCGAATCGTTGGAACGGCCATACGCTCCTATGTCCACAGCAAGGAATCGGCAGTTGGCGTCTGCAATAGCCATGATTACAATGGAGAAGTATTTTTTATAGTTGTAGTACTCGGATCCTGTTCCTGCTGGTTTAGCAATCCTTATGTGTTTGCCGTCCACGGCACCAACATAATTTGGGAAATTGCAAATTCTCTCAAATTGTTCTGCACTTCTCAACCAGATCTCCATTGATGGTTGTGGGATATACTCCGGCTGTAAAGTGTCCCAAATAGCCCGACATGTGTCCTTCACTATTCCGCCAATAGTGGAAATCCCCAGCCTGAATTGGAAATGGAGTGAAGTCAGAGACTCACCCGTAGCTAGGAAGCTGCAGAAAAAAAAAAAATGTAAAAAAAAATTGCACAGACCATTAACAAAAAAAAAACAGTGGAATGGCCTCAAACAAACCAAAAAATTACATGCTGCAGAAAATGCTGCGAAATGTGTCAGCGCAGTTTTGTCTGCAGCATGTAATAACATTCAATATAAGCAATCACATAAAAAAAAAAACAGTGGGATGGCCTCAAACAAACAAAAAAATTACATGCTGCAGAAAATGGTGCGCAATGTGTCAGCGCAGTATTGTCTGCAGCATGTATTAACATTCAATATGAGCAATCACATAAAAAAAGAGGCTTACCGCAGTGTCACCAGGAGCCGCTCCGCTGGTGTGATGGCAAGCCTCATCCTTGTGTCCTGCCTTTGGATGACATCCTCTAGTTTTCCAACCAAATAATCGAAATGTTCCATCCTCATCCGTACATAATTGTAGAATTTCAGTGGGTTGCAACGCAACTCCAGATAGAGAGTGGACTGGACACCCCTGGTCATCCGCAGTTCATTGATCGGATGTATCCAGAATCGTCTCACTCTCCGTTGCATCCTCCGTCTTTCTGCTGCCGCCTCCTTCTCCCGCACTATGATATCCAGGCGATTCGTCTCAAATATAACGTCAGTAACCAAACTCGCAATCCTCCCAAGTACACCATCCATCCTTGCCACTAAACTAAAACCCTCAAAGATGGGCTGTAAATACAGTCAGTATATAGATTTCCCTTATTTTCCAGTAGCCAATCAAATTTTGGTGCCTCCCATTTTAACAACGGATCCGTCGTAAAAACGGATGCAACGGATGGTAAAAACGTATGCAACGTATGCAACGCATCCAGCATTTCAACGCAACCGTTTATCGGATTTGCGACGGATCTGTCAAAATGCTGTATGCGTTGCATACATTTTCCACTTTTTTGACGCATCCGTTTTTTCGGAAAAAAGACGTTTTTGTGACGGTTTGCAGTTAACGCTAGTGTGAAAGTAGCCTAACTTGTCCATTTTGCTGCATCAGTGCCACTTTCCTGTGTAACTCAAGGACTGCTCTACTGGACTGGAGGCTTCAAGAATCCACCTCATCAGGTGAGACCCAACAATAAGTCAACACGTTCATCAGAAAAGATACAGTATATTTTCAGCCTTTTTTGCATTCTAGAAATAAGACAAGAATTCCAGTTAAAGAAGCATCCCCAAACTTTTTAATTAGTTAAACCTATGTAAATGTATTTATAGCGTAGTGTAAGTGCCTTAATCTACTAACCTATCATAATCTTCCATGGCTTATAGCTTCAGTCTTTTTCTGGGTCATTTGATGGCTTTTCTCACTGGTGGCTCATATAGGGGTTTATCTGTGAGTCTATGGAGCCTTGTTCTGACACTCCATAGACTTACTAAAAATGACTTCAACACATCGATCTCAGTGTGAGCTGGCAAGTGATAATAGAAGTCTCGTTACTCAGAAGGTAACCGGAGTGGAGCTAGAGAAAGGGGTGATCGGTGAGTGTATTAAAATCCCTACAATACACTGCATATAGTTGTGTGAAAAAATGTTTGCCCCCTTCCTGATTTCACACTAAAAGACACTTTTTATTGCAAAAAATAGTTTTTGCGTCACCACATTTTGAGAGCTATACTTTTTCCTTATTTTGATCCACAGAGTCATGTAAGGTCTTGTTTTTTGCGGGACGAGTTGACGTTTTTATTGGTACAATTATCAGGCACATTAAACTTTTTGATTGCTTTTTATTCTGATTTTTGTTAGGCAGAGTGAACAAAAATGAGCAATTCATGAATTTCTTTTGGGGGGTCGTTTATACCGTTCTGCGTTTTAATAAAATTGATAAAGCAGTTTTATTCATCGGGTCAGTACAATTACAGCTTTACCTCATTTTTATAATTTTTTGATGTTTTGGTGCTTTTATGCAATAAAAACTATTTTATATAAAAAATAATTATTTTTGCATCGCTTTATTCTGAGGGCTATAACTTTTTTTATTTGTTTTTGCTGATGATGCTGTGTGGTGGCTCATTTTTTGTGGGAAAAGATGGCATTTTCAGCGGTGCCATGCTTATGTATATACATCTTTTTGATCGCTTGTTATTCCACTTTTTGTTCGGCTGCATGATGATAAAGCATTGTTTTTTGCCTCATTTTTTATTTTTTTTCACAGTGTTCACTGAAGAGGTTAACTACTGGGACAGTTTTATAGGGTGGGTCGTTACGGACATGGCAATACTAAATATGTGTACTTTTATTTTTATTTTTTTATTTACATAAGGAAATGTATTTATTTGGAACAATTTTTGTTTTTATTTAAGAATTAAAAAAAAAAATATTTTTACACTTTAACTTTTTTTTTAACTTTTTTACTTTATCCCAGGGTGGGACATCACCAGGGGTGGATTAAGGGTAGCCAGGGCCCCGGGCTGTTCAGACACTGTGGGCCCCCCCGGTCATGTGACGGGGGTCATGTGACGGGGGTCATGTGACGGGGGTCATGTGACGGGGGTCATGTGACGGGGGTCATGTGACGGGGGTCATGTGACGGGGGTCATGATATACCCAAACCAGATTATTCCAGAAAAATGTCCGGGCCCTACTCTACAGTAACCTATTAAATATTTGTTAAAATCTGCAATACAATTTAGGTATATTTTGACCAATAATATCACATACAAGGAACAAATACCACCGCCCCATGACCAGACCACAAATTACAACCACAGTGATCGAATAATATCACATACAAGGAACAAATACCACCGCACCATGTCAAGACCACATATTACCACCACTTGGTGACCAAATAGTACATACAAGGGACAAATACCACAACACCATTTCCAGTCCACATATTACCACCACAATAGTGACTGAATACTACAATACTGATCAGTAATAAAAATAAAAAAAACACAATACTATCACCATAAGTGCCAGTATTCACAGGAGATCTGTACTTAGTATGCAGTGTCTGTGTAGAGGTAATACAGAGATCACTGGTGGTATTATACACAGGAGCTCTGTATATAATATATAGGTAATACTGTGATCACTGGTGACATTGTACACAGGACCGCTGTATATAGTATACAGTGTATAGTGTCAGTGTATAGGTAACACTGACTCACCAGTGACGTCTCTAGGTGAAGTCCTTCATCTTTCATCCAGCACAGACCGCCATCATTTCTTCCAGCCAGCTCCGCTTGCAGAACACATTACTTAATTTTTCACAACTTCTACATTACACCACATGAAGAAAAAAAGGCGACATAGTGTCACTCTACACAGTAACAGGACCGCCCCCCCCCCATTTAAAACAGTATACTCAAAAAATAAAATAAATACATCACTGCAGTAATAATATCCCTTAATTAGCCCCTATGGTAATAATATTCCCCACCCTGGCCCCGTGTGTCTCATTCCTGGCTCCAGCCATATGTTCTCGCATCCTGCCCTCATGAGTATCCATTCTACCCCATATGATCTCCACATCCTGCCCCATATGTCTCCATCGTATCCATCCTGCCCCAGGATCCAATCCTGCCCCATGTCTTTCATTCTGCCCGGTGTCTCCAATCATGCCCCGTGTCTACATTCTGCCCATGCCTCCAGTCCTGCCCCCAGTGTGTCCAGCAATCTGCCCCAGTATGTCCAGCATATTGCCCCAGTGTCCAGCAATCTGCCCCAGTGTGTCCAGCAATCTGCCCCAGTGTGTCCAGCATAGCCCCCAGACAGTGTCTCCAGCATATTGCCCCCAGTGTGTCCAGCATTGCCCCCAGAAAGTGTGTCCAGCAATCTGCCCCAGTGTGTCCAGCAATCTGCCCCAGTGTGTCCAGCATATTACCCCCAGTATGTCCAGCAATCTGCCCCAGTATGTCCAGTATATTGCCCCAGTGTGTCCAGCATATTGCCCCCAGACAGTGTGTCCAGCATTACCCTCAGACAGTGTCCAGCATATTACCACCAGTGTGTCCAACAATCTGCCCCAGTGTCTCCAGCAATCTGCCCCAGCGTCCTCCAGCAATCTGCCCCAGCGTCCTCCAGCAATCTGCCCCAGCGTCCTCCAGCAATCTGCCCCAGTGTCCTCCAGCATTGCCCCAGCGTCCTCCAGCAATCTGCCCCAGCGTCCTCCAGCAATCTGCCCCAGCGTCCTCCAGCAATCTGCCCCAGCGTCCTCCAAGAATCTGCCCCAGTGTCCTCCAGCATTGCCCCAGTGTCCTCCAGCCATCTGCCCGTGTCCTCCAGCAATCTGCCCCAGTGTCCTCCAGCAATCTGCCCCAGGGTCCTCCAGCAATCTGCCCCAGCGTCCTCCAGCAATCTGCCCCAGCGTCCTCCAGCAATCTGCCCCAGCGTCCTCCAGCAATCTGCCCCAGTGTCCTCCAGCAATCTGCTCCAGTGTCCTCCAGCAATCTGCCCCAGTGTCCTCCAGCAATCTGCCCCAGTGTCCTCCAGCAATCTGCCCCAGCGTCCTCCAGCAATCTGCCCCAGTGTCCTCCAGCAATCTGCTCCAGTGTCCTCCAGCAATCTGCCCCAGTGTCCTCCAGCAATCTGCCCCAGTGTCCTCCAGCAATCTGCCCCAGCGTCCTCCAGCAATCTGCCCCAGTGTCCTCCAGCAATCTGCTCCAGTGTCCTCCAGCAATCTGCCCCAGTGTCCTCCAGCAATCTGCCCCAGTGTCCTCCAGCAATCTGCCCCAGCGTCCTCCAGCAATCTGCCCCAGTGTCCTCCAGCCATCTGCCCGTGTCCTCCAGCAATCTGCCCCAGTGTCCTCCAGCAATCTGCCCCAGGGTCCTCCAGCAATCTGCCCCAGCGTCCTCCAGCAATCTGCCCCAGCGTCCTCCAGCAATCTGCCCCAGCGTCCTCCAGCAATCTGCCCCAGTGTCCTCCAGCAATCTGCTCCAGTGTCCTCCAGCAATCTGCCCCAGTGTCCTCCAGCAATCTGCCCCAGTGTCCTCCAGCAATCTGCCCCAGCGTCCTCCAGCAATCTGCCCCAGTGTCCTCCAGCAATCTGCTCCAGTGTCCTCCAGCAATCTGCCCCAGTGTCCTCCAGCAATCTGCCCCAGGGTCCTCCAGCAATCTGCCCCAGCGTCCTCCAGCAATCTGCCCCAGCGTCCTCCAGCAATCTGCCCCAGCGTCCTCCAGCAATCTGACCCAGTGTCCTCCAGCATTGCCCCAGTGTCCTCCAGCAATCTGCCCCAGTGTCCTCCAGCAATCTGCCCCAGCGTCCTCCAGCAATCTGCCCCAGCGTCCTCCAGCAATCTGCCCCAGTGTCCTCCAGCAATCTGCCCCAGTGTCCTCCAGCAATCTGCTCCAGTGTCCTCCAGCAATCTGCCCCAGTGTCCTCCAGCAATCTGCCCCAGGGTCCTCCAGCAATCTGCCCCAGCGTCCTCCAGCAATCTGCTCCAGTGTCCTCCAGCAATCTGCTCCAGTGTCCTCCAGCAATCTGCCCCAGTGTCCTCCAGCAATCTGCTCCAGTGTCCTCCAGCAATCTCCCCCAGTGTCCTCCAGCAATCTGCTCCAGTGTCCTCCAGCAATCTGCCCCAGTGTCCTCCAGCAATCTGCCCCAGTGTGTCCACCGTTATAAAAAAAAAACAAAACAAAAAAACAAACAATCTCCTCACCTGTCCGCACTCCAGTGGCGAGCTCCCTCCAACAGAGCACACTCGTCGGCGACTGACAATGACGTCAGACGCCGACGACGTGTGCGCTGCGGCTGACTTCAGCTGCCAGCCTCCAATTGACTGGCGGCTGTTGTTAACTATTGACGTGCGGGCTCGCGCCCGCACGTCAATAGGAAACCGCCGCAGCACTGCAAGGGGCCCGGTGAGCAGATGAGAAGGGGCCCGATGCGGGCCCCCTCTCTCTGCCCACCGGTTGCGGGGGCACATAAATGCCGGCGGCGGCGGGCATTCACAGATGATTAGCAGAGGGTCAATCTCTGCGGTAGCCCAGGGCCCCCCCAGACCACTGGGCCCTGGGCTACCGCCCATATTGACCCTCTGATAATCCGCCCCTGGACATCACTATATAGTGTCAGATCGCTGATCTGACACTTTGCACAGCCTTCTGCGATCTGACAGGCAGTGCAGGAGGATTGCCAGTGCCTACAGGCACTGACAAGCCACCCCCCTGCAGGATCCAGAAGGACCCCGTGGCCATCTTGGAAACAGAGCCTGCAATGAGGAGGCCCTCAGAACAATGAGATCACATCGCATTGTTCTGAGGGTCTCAAGGAAGCATGTAGGGAGCCCCCTCCTTGCGCGATGCTTCCCTCTGCCACCGTAACGCTGCGAGCTTGTTTGATCACAGTGTTCTGGGGGTTAAAGTGCTGGGAGCAGTCCGTGATCACTCCTGGCACATAGTGCCGGATGTCAGCTGTGATAATCACCTGACACCCGGCCACGATCTGCCGCGCTCCCCCCAGGAGCACTGCTGACGTGGGCATTTAACCCCTCTGATGCTGCTGTCAGTAGTGACAGTGACATAGAGGGGCATCGCTCAGGGACGGGGGATCCCTGCGCTCTCCCACCGGAATAACGTGATGCGATCGCATTGTTCCGGTGTTCTGGAAGGAGTCCCCGGATCCAAGATGGCCGCGGAGCTCCTTCTGGGTCCTGAAGTGAGGTGGCTAGCCGGCGCCTGCTCAGAGCAGGTGCCGGAGTGCCTCCTGCACTGCCTGTCAGATCGCTGATCTGACACAGTGCTATGCAAAGTGTCAGATCAGCGATCTGAACTAATATAGTGATGTCCCACCCTGGGACAATGTTAGAAAGTTAAAAAAAAATCCGCAAATAAAGAAAAAAAAGAAAATTTCACAATAAATCCATTTATTTATGTAAATTAAAAAATAAATAAATAAAAGTATACATATTTGATATTGCCGCGTCCGTAACGACCCGCTCTATAAAACAATCCAACTAGTTAACCCCTTCAGTGAACACCACAAAAAAATAATAAAAAACGAGGCAAAAAACAACGCTTTATTATCATACCGGCGAACAAAACGTGGAATAACAAGCGATCAAAAAGACGGATATAAATAAACATGGTACCGCTGAAAACGTCATCTTGTCCCGCAAAAAAAAAGCTGACATACAGCATCATCAGCGGGTAAATAAAAAAGTTATAGCTCTCAGAATAAAGCAATGCAAAAACAATTATTTTTTATATAAAATAATTTTTATTGTGTAAAAGCGCCAAAACATTAAAAAAAGATATAAATGAGGTATCGCTGTAATCGTACTGACCTGAAGAATAAAGCTGCTTTATCAATTTTACCACACGTGGAACCGTATAAACGCCCCCTCCCCTCAAAGAAATTCAGGAATTGCTGGTTTTTGTTCATTCTGCCTCCCAAAAATCAGAATAAAAAGCAATCAAAAAATGTCATGTGCCCGACAATGGTGCCAATAAAAACGTCAACTCGTCCTGCAAAAAACAAGACCTCACATGACTGTGGGCCAAATATGGATACATTATAGCTCTCAAAATGTGGTGATGCAAAAACTATTTTTTGCAATAAAAAGCGTCTTTTAGTGTGTGACGGCTGCCAATCATAAAAATCCGCCAAAAAAGCGCTATAAATAGTAAACCAAACCCCCCTTCATCACCCCCTTTGTTAGAGAGAAGTAATAAAATGTAAAAAAATGTATTTATTTCCATTTTCCCATTAGGGTTAGGGTTGGGGCTAAAGTTAGGGTTGGGGTTAGGGTTGGGGCTAAAGTTAGGGTTGGGGTTAGGGTTAGGGTTGGGGCTAAAGTTAGGTTTAGGGTTTGGGCTAAAGTTAGGGTTTGGATTACATTTACGGTTGGGATTACGGTTGGGATTAGGGTTAGGGGTGTGGTTAGGGTTATGGTTGGAATTAGGGTTAGGGGTGTGTTTGGGTAAGGGTTTCAGTTAGAATTGGGGGGTTTCCACTGTTTAGGCACATCAGGGGCTCTCCAAATGCGACATGGCGTCCGATCTCAATTCCAGCCAATTCTGCATTGAAAAACTAAAACAGTGCTCCTTCCCTTCCGAGTTCTCCCGTGCGCCTATACAGGGGTTTAGCCCCACATATGGAGTATCAGCGACAAATTGGACAACAAATTTTGGGGTCCAATTTCTCCTGTTACCCTTGGGAAAATACAAAACTGGGGGCTAAAATATCATTTTCTTTATATTATTTATATATATATATATAACTATATATCTATAATATAACGCTGGGAGCGTCACTCTGTCTGAAGCCTTTATAGACTGCGCAGGCGCAAGCGCCGGCGCAGTCTGGCCCCCACAGAGTGACGCTCCCAGGAGATCGCGGTATGCGTAAGCACTGAACACATACCGCGATCTCCACCGGAGAGTCAGGGACCGTGGACGCGCCAGGAGGGAGGGTAAGTATAGTCATCTGTCCTCCGTTCCAGCGCTGCGTGCGGCTCCGTCTCCGGCTCCTCTGCTGTGACAGAGTCCAGTCACAGGCAGAGGAGCCGGAGTGTGTGTTCAAGAAAATGGTACCGGAAAGCGCGGACTGCGCAGGCGCCGATTCCTGCTGCCGGAATCGGCGCCTGCGCAGTCCGCGCTTTCCGGCGCCATTTTCTTGAAGACACACTCCGGCTCCACTGCAGGTGTGTCTTCAAGAAAATGGCGCCGGAGAGCGCAGACTGCGCAGGCGCCGATTCCTGCTGCCGGAATCGGCGCCTGCGCAGTCCGCGCTTTCCGGCGCCATTTTCTTGAACACACACCTGCAGTGGAGCCGGACGATAGGTGAGTATGGTATTTTTTTTTTTTATATGGCAGCAGCATACGGGGGCATATAATACAATAGTGGCGCAGGATGGGAGCAGCACATGACAGAACGGGCGCAGGATGGCAGCAGCACATGACAGAACGGGCGCAGGATGGCAGCAGCGCATGACAGAACGGGCGCAGGATGGCAGCAGCACATGACAGAACGGGCGCAGGATGGCAGCAGCACATGACAGAACGGGCGCAGGATGGCAGCAGCGCATGACATAACGGGCGCAGGATGGCAGCAGGATGGGAGCAGCACATGACAGAACGGGCGCAGGATGGCAGCAGCGCATGACAGAACGGGTGCAGGATGGCAGCAGCACATGACAGAACGGGCACAGGATGGCAGCAGCACATGACAGAACGGGCGCAGGATGGCAGCAGCGCATGACATAACGGGCGCAGGATGGCAGCAGGATGGGAGCAGCACATGACAGAACGGGCGCAGGATGGCAGCAGCGCATGACAGAACGGGGGCGCAGGATGGGAGCAGCACATGACAGAACGGGCGCAGGATGGCAGCAGCACATGACAGAACGGGTGCAGGATGGCAGCAGCACATGACAGAACGGGTGCAGGATGGCAGCAGGATGGGAGCAGCACATGACAGAACGGGCGCAGGATGGCAGCAGCACATGACAGAACGGGTGCAGGATGGCAGCTGCGCATGACATAACGGGCGCAGGATGGCAGCAGGATGGCAGCAGCACATGACAGAACGGGCGCAGGATGGCAGCAGCACATGACAGAACGGGCGCAGGATGGGAGCAGCACATGACAGAACGGGCGCAGGATGGCAGCTGTTGTGAGTTCTGTTTTTGGGCTCCCTCTGGTGGTTACTGATGGTACTGGGTGATTTGTGTTCTGCTGTCTCTGGTGTCCACCTGTTCTATTAGGATTTGGGAGTTTCCTATTTAACCGGGCTTTCTTTCATTTCCCCGCCGGCTATCAAGGTTATCAGAGTGTTTTGTTACCTCAGCTTCTGGCTTCAGTAATCTTCAGGACAAGCTAAGTTTTTGATTTTCTTGTTCCACGTTTTGCTTTATTTTTGTCTTGTCCAGCTTGCATATAATTGTTTCTTTGCTGCTGGTTGCTCTAGTGGGCTGTAATTGCTCCTCATGTTCCATGAGTTGGAACATGAGTTTAAGTAATTGCAGGATGGTTTTTTTGAATGGTTTTTTGCTGACCGCGCAGTTTACTTTTGTATCCTCTGCTATCTAGTTTTAGCGGGCCTCATTTTGCTGAATCTGTTTTCATACTGTGTATGTGCCTTCCTCTCATTTCACCGTCATTATATGTGGGGGGCTGCTATTTCTGTGGGGTATTTCTCTGGAGGCAAGAGAGGTCTGTGTTTCTTCTAATAGGGGAAGTTAGATTTTCGGCTGGTGCGAGACGTCTAGGATCAACGTAGGCACGTTCCCCGGCTATTGTTATTTGTGTGTTCAGGTTTAGGGTCGCGGTCAGTTCAGGTTCCATCACCCTAGAGCTCGTTGGTGCTTGTCCTTTTGTGATTCCCTGCCATTGGAATCATGACAGTATAGCCGGCCCAAATGTTTGGGCTGAAGTAGGAGGAAAAGTAGTCTGAGGAAGTTTGGTTTTTTTTTTTCCCTCTGAGGTTGCTGCCTAGCCTTAATTGCAGCCTGGCTGATTTTTTTTTTTTTTTCCTCCTCTTAATCCTTGAATGGCTCTGACCGTAGCTGTTTATCATGGACGTCCAGAGTTTAGCTTCCAGCTTGAATAATCTTGCTGTTAAGGTTCAAAATATACAAGATTTTGTTGTACATGCTCCTATGTCTGAACCTAGAATTCCTATTCCAGAGTTCTTTGCTGGAGATAGATCTAGTTTTCTGAATTTTAGGAACAATTGCAAGCTGTTCCTTTCTTTGAAATCTCGCTCTTCTGGAGACCCTGCTCAGCAGGTTAAGATTATTATATCTTTCCTGCGGGGTGACCCTCAAAATTGGGCATTTGCATTGGCACCAGGGGATCCTGCGTTGCTTAATGTGGATGCGTTTTTTCTGGCATTGGGTTTGCTCTATGAGGAACCTAACCAGGAGATTCAGGCTGAAAAAGCTTTATTAGCTCTCTCTCAGGGGCAAGATGAAGCAAAAATATATTGTCAAAAATTTCGGAAATGGTCAGTGCTTACTCAGTGGAATGAGTGCGCCCTGGCTGCAAAGTTCAGAGATGGCCTTTCTGAGGCCATTAAAGATGTTATGGTGGGGTTCCCTGCGCCTACGGGTCTGAATGAGTCTATGACTATGGCTATTCAGATTGATCGGCGTTTACGGGAGCGCAAACCTGTGCACCATTTGGCGGTGTCTTCTGAACAGGCACCTGAGATAATGCAATGTGATAGAGTTCAGTCTAGAAGTGAACGGCAAAACTATAGGCGGAAAAATGGGTTGTGCTTTTATTGTGGTGATTCAGCTCATGTTATATCAGCATGCTCTAAACGCAGAAAAAAGGTTGATAAGTCTGTTGCCATTAGTACGTTACAGTCTAAGTTCATTCTGTCTGTGACTCTGATTTGCTCATTATCATCCATTTCCGTCGATGCCTATGTAGATTCAGGCGCTGCCCTGAGTCTTATGGATTGGTCATTTGCCAAGCGATGTGGGTATAGTCTTGAGCCTCTGGAAGTCCCTATTCCTTTGAAGGGAATTGACTCTACACCTTTAGCTATGAATAAACCTCAGTACTGGACACAAGTGACCATGCGTATGACTCCCGTTCATCAGGAGGTGATTCGCTTCCTGGTATTGTATAATTTACATGATGTTCTAGTACTTGGTCTGCCATGGTTACAAACTCATAATCCAGTCCTTGACTGGAAAACAATGTCTGTGTTAAGCTGGGGATGTCAGGGGGTTCATGATGATGCACCTCCGATTTCTATCGCTTCATCTACTCCTTCTGAGGTTCCTGTATTTTTGTCTGATTATCGGGATGTTTTTGAGGAGCCTAAGCTCAGTTCGCTTCCTCCTCACAGGGATTGCGATTGTGCTATAGATTTAATTCCTGGTAGTAAATTTCCTAAAGGTCGTTTGTTCAATCTGTCAGTGCCAAAGCATACTGCTATGCGGGATTATGTTAAGGAGTCCTTGGAAAAGGGACATATCCGTCCATCTTCGTCCCCTTTGGGAGCAGGTTTTTTTTTCGTGGCCAAAAAAGATGGGTCCTTGAGGCCTTGTATAGATTATCGTCTTTTGAATAAGATTACCGTAAAATATCAGTATCCTTTGCCTTTGTTGACTGATATGTTTGCTCGCATTAAGGGGGCTAAATGGTTCACTAAGATTGATCTTCGGGGTGCGTATAATCTTATACGAATAAAGTGAGGTGATGAGTGGAAAACCGCATTTAATACGCCTGAGGGCCATTTTGAGTATTTGGTAATGCCTTTCGGACTTTCTAATGCTCCTTCAGTCTTCCAGTCCTTTATGCACGATATTTTCCGTGAATATCTGGATAAATTTATGATTGTGTATTTGGATGGTATTTTGGTTTTTTCTGATGACTGGGAGTCTCATGTTCAGCAGGTCAGGAAGGTGTTTCAGGTCCTGCGGGCTAATTCCTTGTTTGTAAAGGGCTCAAAGTGTCTCTTTGGAGTCCAGAAGATTTCTTTCTTGGGGTATATTTTTTCCCCTTCTACTATTGAGATGGATCCCGTCAAGGTTCGGGCTATTTGTGACTGGACGCAGCCTGCATCTCTTAAGAGTCTGCAGAAGTTCTTGGGCTTTGCTAATTTCTATCGTCGTTTTATAACTAATTTTTCTAGTGTTGTTAAGCCTTTGACGGATTTGACTAAGAAGGGTGCTGATGTTGCTGATTGGTCTCCTGCGGCTGTGGAGGCCTTTCAGGAACTTAAATGCCGGTTTTCTTCTGCTCCTGTGTTGCGTCAGCCTGATGTTTCACTTCCTTTCCAAGTTGAGGTTGATGCTTCCGAGATTGGAGCGGGGGCGGTTTTGTCACAGAGAAGCTCCGATTGCTCGGTGACGAAGCCATGTGCGTTCTTTTCTAGAAAATTTTCGCCCGCTGAGCGGAATTATGATGTGGGTAATCGGGAACTTTTGGCCATGAAGTGGGCATTTGAGGAGTGGCGTCATTGGCTGGAGGGTGCTAGACATCGTGTGGTGGTCTTGACTGATCACAAAAATCTGATTTACCTTGAGTGTGCCAGGCGTTTGAATCCTAGACAGGCTCGTTGGTCACTGTTTTTCTCTCGTTTCAATTTTGTGGTTTCATACCTGCCAGGTTCAAAGAATGTGAAGGCGGATGCTCTTTCTAGGAGTTTTGTGCCTGACTCCCCTGGAAATTCTGAGCCCACTGGTATCCTTAGGGATGGGGTGATTTTGTCGGCCGTCTTCCCAGACTTGCGACATGCTTTGCAGGAGTTTCAGGCGGGTAAACCTGATCGTTGTCCGCCTGAGAGACTGTTTGTTCCGGATAGTTGGACCAGTAGAGTCATCTCCGAGGTCCATTCTTCTGCGTTGGCAGGTCATCCTGGAATATTTGGTACTAGAGACTTGGTGGCCAGGTCTTTTTGGTGGCCTTCCTTGTCGAGGGATGTGCGTTCTTTTGTGCAGTCTTGTGAGGTTTGTGCTCGGGCTAAGCCTTGCTGTTCTCGAGCCAGTGGATTGTTGTCACCTTTGCCTATCCCGAAGAGGCCTTGGACGCACATTTCCATGGACTTTATTTCGGATCTCCCTGTCTCTCAAAAAATGTCTGTCATCTGGGTTGTGTGTGACCGCTTTTCTAAAATGGTTCATCTTGTACCCTTGCCTAAGTTGCCTTCCTCCTCTGAGTTGGTCCCTCTGTTTTTCCAGAACGTGGTTCGTTTGCATGGGATTCCGGAGAACATCGTTTCTGACAGGGGATCCCAGTTTGTGTCTAGATTTTGGCGGACGTTCTGTGCTAAGATGGGCATTGATTTGTCCTTTTCGTCTGCATTCCATCCTCAGACGAATGGCCAGACGGAGCGAACTAATCAGACCTTGGAAACTTATTTGAGGTGTTTTGTTTCTGCTGATCAGGATGACTGGGTTACCTTTTTGCCGCTGGCCGAGTTTGCCCTCAATAATCGGGCTAGTTCTGCTACCTTGGTTTCTCCTTTCTTTTGTAATTCGGGGTTTCATCCTCGTTTTTCCTCTGGTCAGGTGGAGCCTTCTGATTGTCCTGGAGTGGACATGGTGGTGGATGGGTTGCATCGGATTTGGAGTCATGTGGTGGACAATTTGAAGTTGTCCCAGGAGAAGGCTCAGCAGTTTGCTAATCGCCGTCGCCGCGTGGGTCCTCGACTTCGTGTTGGGGACTTGGTGTGGTTGTCTTCTCGTTTTGTTCCTATGAAGGTCTCTTCTCCTAAGTTCAAGCCTCGGTTCATCGGTCCTTATAGGATCTTGGAAATTCTTAACCCTGTGTCGTTTCGTTTGGATCTCCCGGCATCGTTTGCTATTCATAATGTGTTCCATCGGTCGTTGTTGCGGAGGTATGAGGTACCTGTTGTTCCTTCGCTTGAGCCTCCTGCTCCGGTGCTGGTGGAGGGAGAATTGGAGTATGTTGTAGAGAAGATCTTGGATTCTCGTGTTTCCAGACGGAAACTCCAATATTTGGTCAAGTGGAAGGGTTATGGTCAGGAGGATAATTCTTGGGTGGTTGCCTCTGATGTTCATGCTGATGATTTGGTCTGCGCTTTTCATAGGGCTAATCCTGGTCGCCCTGGTGGTTCTCGTGAGGGTTCGGTGACCCCTCCTCAAGGGGGGGTACTGTTGTGAGTTCTGTTTTTGGGCTCCCTCTGGTGGTTACTGATGGTACTGGGTGATTTGTGTTCTGCTGTCTCTGGTGTCCACCTGTTCTATTAGGATTTGGGAGTTTCCTATTTAACCGGGCTTTCTTGTCATTTCCCCGCCGGCTATCAAGGTTATCAGAGTGTTTTGTTACCTCAGCTTCTGGCTTCAGTAATCTTCAGGACAAGCTAAGTTTTTGATTTTCTTGTTCCACGTTTTGCTTTATTTTTGTCTTGTCCAGCTTGCATATAATTGTTTCTTTGCTGCTGGTTGCTCTAGTGGGCTGTAATTGCTCCTCATGTTCCATGAGTTGGAACATGAGTTTAAGTAATTGCAGGATGGTTTTTTTGAATGGTTTTTTGCTGACCGCGCAGTTTACTTTTGTATCCTCTGCTATCTAGTTTTAGCGGGCCTCATTTTGCTGAATCTGTTTTCATACTGTGTATGTGCCTTCCTCTCATTTCACCGTCATTATATGTGGGGGGCTGCTATTTCTGTGGGGTATTTCTCTGGAGGCAAGAGAGGTCTGTGTTTCTTCTAATAGGGGAAGTTAGATTTTCGGCTGGTACGAGACGTCTAGGATCAACGTAGGCACGTTCCCCGGCTATTGTTATTTGTGTGTTCAGGTTTAGGGTCGCGGTCAGCTCAGGTTCCATCACCCTAGAGCTCGTTGGTGCTTGTCCTTTTGTGATTCCCTGCCATTGGAATCATGACAGGCAGCAGCGCATGACATAACGGGCGCAGGATGGCAGCAGGATGGGAGCAGCACATGACAGAACGGGCGCAGGATGGCAGCAGCGCATGAGAGAACGGGGGCGCAGGATGGGAGCAGCACATGACAGAACTGGCGCAGGATGGCAGCAGCACATGACAGAACGGGCGCAGGATGGCAGCAGCGCATGACAGAACGGGGGCGCAGGATGGGAGCAGCACATGACAGAACTGGCGCAGGATGGCAGCAGCACATGACAGAACGGGCGCAGGATGGCAGCAGCGCATGACAGAACGGGGGCGCAGGATGGGAGCAGCACATGACAGAACTGGCGCAGGATGGCAGCAGCACATGACAGAACGGGCGCAGGGTGGCAGCAGCGCATGACATAACGGGCGCAGGATGGCAGCAGGATGGGAGCAGCACATGACAGAACGGGCGCAGGATGGCAGCAGTGCATGACAGAACGGGGGCGCAGGATGGGAGCAGCACATGACAGAACGGGCGCAGGATGGCAGCAACACATGATGGAGACCATATACCAATATAAATGCTCGCCACCCGGGCGTAGAACGGGTTCAATAGCTAGTATATATATATATATATATATATATATATATATATATATACATATATTTTTTATTTTCACGGCTCTGCGTTATAAACTGTAGTGAAACACTTGGGCATTCAAGGTTCTCACAACACATCTAGATAAGTTCCTTGGGGGGTCTAGTTTCCAATATGGGGTCACTTGTGGGGGGTTTCTACTGTTTAGGTACATCAGGGGCTCTGCAAATGCAACGTGACGCCTGCAGACCAATTCATCTAAGTCTGCATTCCAAACGGCGCTCCTTCCCTTCCGAGCTCTGCCATGCGCTCAAACAGTGGTTTACCCTCACATATGGGGTATCAGCATACTCAGGACAAATTGCACAACAACTTTTGGGGTCCAATTTGTCCTGTTACCCTTGGGAAAATAAAAAATTTGGGGCGAAAAATCATTTTTGTGAAAAAAAAATGATTTTTTTTTTACGGCTCTACATTATAAACTTCTGTGAAGTCCTTGGGGGTTCAAAGTGCTCACCACACATCTAGATTAGTTCCCTAGGGGATCTACTTTCCAAAATGGTGTCACTTATGGTTAGTGGTTTCCACTGCTTAGGCACGTCAGGGGCTCTCCAAATGCGACATGGTGTCCGATCTCAATTCCAGACAATTTTGCATTGAAAAGTCAAATGGCGCTCCTTCCCTTCCGAGCCCTGCCATGTGCCCAAACAATGGTTTACCCCCACATGTCAGGTATCAGCGTACTCAGAACAAATTGTACAACAACTTTTGGTGTCCATTTTCTCCTGTTACCCTTGGTAAAATAAAACAAATTGGAGCTGAAGTAAAAATTTTGTGAATAAAAGTTAAATGTTCAATTTTTTTAAACATTCCAAAAATTCCTGTGAAGCACCTGAAGGGTTAATACACTTCTTGAATGTAATTTTGAGTACCTTGAGGGTGTACTTTTTAGAATGGTGTCACTTTTGGGCATTTTCTGCCATATAGACCCCTCAATGTCACTTCAAGTGTGAGGTGGTCTCTAAAAAAAATGGTTTTGCAAATTTTGTTGTAAAAATGAGAAATCGCTGGTCAATTTTTAACCCTTATAACTTCCAAAATTGTGGTAATGTAAAGCAGACATGTGGGTAATGTTATTTATTAACTATTTTGTATGATATGACTCTCTAATTTAAGGGCATCAAAACTAAAAATTTAAAAATTACAACATTTTTGATAAATTTAAATTTTTTTCACAAATAAACGCATGTCAAATAGAAGATATTTTACCACTATCATAAAGTACAATATGTCGCGAGAAAACAGTCTCTGAAACGCTTCAACAGATCCTGGTGATTCTGAGTTATGACCTCATAAAATGACAGTGGTCAGAATTGAAAAAAATGGCCTGGTCAGGAAGTTAAAAACAGGCTTTGGGGTGAAGGGGTTAAAAACCACATTTTGTGTTTACTTGTGTTATCTTTGTCTAATATTTCAATTTGTTTGGTGATCTGAAACATTTAAGTGTGACAAGCATGCAAAAGAATCGGAAATCAGGAAGAGGCAAACACTTTCACACAACTGTATTCATTTATATATGTTTAGCCAATAAAAATGTTCATAAGCGGACTTCTTTAATGTCACCTTCTTTTTCTGCACTGTTCTCTGTATCATTTCCTGCAGTACTCAGAATAACTCAGTTTCCAAAGTCAGGTCAACCACAATGCACTATGAATGACAGATATAGTGTGACACTTCTTCTAACTTGATCCATATATAATAGAAATAATTGTTCATATGAAATATTAATGAGAGACCTAGATTACTGTTGACATATTATGAGATTTAAATTGCAGAATAGTGTTGTAAACCTCTAAATGGTACAGTATTTCATATGTTTTCAAATAATTTTTATTAACAATTTTTTTTAAACAAAACCAATATAATGCATTTGTGAAATAATAGTATGCATCTACATTAAAGAAAAGGAAGTGGTTGGGAGAAGGGGGGAAGGGGAAAAGGGGAACAGGAAGGGGCAGGGGAAACATAATAACAAAACAAGAAAGAACAAAACTAACAGATAATACACAGGAGGCTTACCTGTGGGATTAGAGGAAACTGAAGGATATTTACATAAAGTAAATTGTAACTAATT